>NC_135186.1:9439208-9721708 GCF_041146795.1 Maylandia zebra
TCTATCCTCTTTTCTTTTTTTCTTGTCTGTGGAAACCCAGATGGTTAACCGTATTTGACAGGTGCAGCTTTGGACTAGCAATTATATGTACAATGGCTTCGCACAGGCCCTATCTGTTCACTTCAGCCTAAGTGAGATGTGTCTCCAGTAAGGATGGGAATTGATATGACAACACTGTCACTCCATATCCCTCTCTGCCTGCTCTTTGATACTGCTGGGTTTAATCCCCAAACTCAAACACAGGGGACTAAAGGAGAGTAGATTTGATTAAGTGGAGCAAATAGTAGGAGCTGTTGTAAGTGTGTCTGTGATGGAATAACCAAAATTCTTCAAGAAGGCAGATCTTGTCAATCGTAGCCATCTTGAAAACACTATGGGTGTTTATCTTCTTTTTTAAGAATTCGGTTGTGTGTAAAACTGCATGTATAGAACAATGTTAGGTAGTCAGCAGAACTGAAAAACTCAGTGTTGGTAAAATCTGTGAACACAAACAGGACAAGTGTTTGGTCTATTGTATTTCTTGTACTGTTATTGACTTTCTAAATCTTAAAAGCTGACAAATGCCATCAATAGCCAAAATTAAAACTAAAATCAAAACAAAACTAATCTGAAAACTGAAATAAATTAAACTGAATTTTAAACCAAAATAAAAAAAACAAATGAAAATAACAGTACTTATCAATCAAATCTGATTAGAAATGGCCCAAAACATTTGCTGACTTTTTCCAGTGCAGGGACGTTGTACTTTTAATCCACAGTTGCATTATAATGTTAATGTTAAATAATCAGTATCTTATTCATTCCATGTAATAGCCTAACTAAGATCAAAAAAATCTGTTTTCATAAATTACCTGGCCAAGAGGACAGCAGATTATTAGCAAAAGAAATCGCACAAATGCAACTCTCACACAGCACAAATAAATAAACACAGCATCCACATCATATGCAGTAATATGTCATAAAGTAAAAATTCAAGAGCAATCTCACTGAAAAAGGGAACAATATAAACTTTTTGTAAATCATCCCACAGTAATGTGTTACGACAAGTTCAGGTCCCCGTGTAGATTACTCCAGAAACAATGGGACAGCATAATTTAAAAGACATTTTGCACAATTTGTGTTCTGACACTGGGGACCAACATCTGTATAACAGCGTGAAAACAAAGGTCCAAACTCATTGTGGTTTTTACGCATGCGTGTACTGTGACAAGAACAAGCCAACACAAACAAAATTTTTTTTATAAACAACCGGTGGAAAAAGGTTCAGACATACAGACATGGCCACTTAACAGCAGCATAGGAAGAACAGTGAAGCATTTAAATTTCACAACACGTTCTCATCCCATCGTGTAAAATACCGACGATTGTGACAAATCGTTGCTATGTTACGCATTGTTAATGATAATGCTCCTTTAGGTTCTGGTCTGGTGCATTCATAGCAGGACACTGTAATTCAGTAATGACAAAAAATATGGCAAGTGTTTTTCTCATTTTGAGTGAAAACTAGATGCTTATTTTTCATACCATAAAAAGGTGGTTTATAGTTGTTATATACCAGCACAGAGTTGACAGCGAGTATAAATATTGGTCTAATTTTTTACATAGAAGTTGTATTCCTTTTGGATAGAACTGTGTAGAATCTCAATAATGCAAAAGATCCACAGAAGAATAAATATTTTATTTATTCATTTATTTTTTTGGCTGACTTATAGTTGGATGGTGGTTCTTATCTCAGTAGTCTTGTTGTAAACTCGACCAAAGGTATCAAGGTACAAAACCTACTGCCAGCACAACAGTCAGCTTGTGATGATGGAAGATTGAAGAGAATGCTAGTGGAGCTAAGGACCTGTAATTTCACAAGGTTTTACATACGCTTGTATATGCAGGTCATGCAGCCCTAAACCTCCCTTTAGAACATTATTGATTGATCTGTACAATCAAACAGTCAGTTAGGATTTTGTCTCCACTACTTTTGCATTAATGAAACATATTTCAGTAAAAACTGAAAAAAAAAAGACTAACCCAGTTTTTTTTTCTTTTCCAAACAGGCCTATTCCCTTTGGCACTTCAATCATTAAGCATTTACAGGCAGCTCTGTCCTTTTTATGTTTTGTCCCCTTTCTCGTTTCCAAGGATATTTCTTGTATTTCAATCCAGTTTTTGTTGCATGCATACAGTTTGAAATTATTTCTGTATATTTTATTTCCGTACCTAAGTGTAAATATGGGAAAGTAGACTACAACTTTTTCTCTGTGAGCAAAGTGTCATGCTAGCATGACTAATTTTCTCATATTGGCGTTCACACTTTTTTTCCCTCCTTGGTGAGATGTTCTTTGCAGGTCCTCATAACCAGCCTATGTTGCGTAGATGAGTTAAATGTTCCAGACTTTTATAACTTCAGCAATATGACGACATTCTCACGTCTGCAAGAGGTGTTAATACATGCAGAAGTCAGCTTGATTGCAGCTTTTAATTAAAACGTGTCCGCATGTGTGTGTGTGTGACAGAGAGAGAGAGAGAGAAAGACAGACAGACAAAGAGAAAGGGTGTGTGTGTGTGATCTGTGTGTGACCTTTAAAGTGTGACTCCAGCTGGATTGTCATCAAGCTGTCTCTGAAGTGATGCTGACACCTCACACGCCAACTCGGTTTTACCGTTGTGTCTGTGTGTGTGTGAGAGAGAGTGAATGTGTGTGACTCCATGCTAGCGTGCTTAAATGATACTGAGGCAGGAATGGAATAGCAAAAATGAAAAGGAATGGGGAAGCAGATGAATGTACAGTACAGCATGAGACAAAATCCTTATACTGGCTGCTTGTCTAACATATCGTCTTCACTTAATCTCCCCATAAGTATTTCTATTTTTAGCTCAATAAACTATCCCAGTGTTGCTTCTTTCTACAGTCCACTTTCCCATATATTATACAGCCTGTGCCCTAGTTGATGTGCTTTTTTATGTGGACTAGTGTAGCTACTTTACTTTTATATAACAGTTTAATGAGCACAAGATTAATTTAAATTGCAGTCTTGGACCTCTTCAAACACACTCTGACCCCCTGTTTAAAAAGAAAAAGGGAGAGAGAAAAAATTAACACTACTCTTCAGAGATGCTTGAATTTGTCTACATTCCCCAAAGCCAAAGGCTTACACCTCCAGTGACCTGTAGCACCCGCTCACCTATATCTTCAATAAAACCTATTGCGCTTGTTGAAAGGGCCTGAGATCCTGTCAGAATGTATGTAACATTTTAGCTTGTGATCAAAAGAGCAGATAGAACAGAAGATGATGAAGAGGAGGAGAAGAGCAGGGGAGGACCAATGCCGCGCCGCAAGCAGAACAAAACGCCTTAGGCTGATTTAATGAACGGAGAAAGACTGTGGCAACAAAGCTCGGGGAAGTTTTCATTTGTCCTAAAAGAAGAAAATTCACTCAAAGTAGGACTGCCCCTGTGGACGCGGTAGTATTTAAAAGAAGAAAAAAAGAAGCATTTTTTGTTTGAACATTTCTGAACAAAAGCAGCGTTCTTGCACATTGTTCTCCAAGGAAACCCAGTTTGACTGCAGGCCACTTACCCATGTAACTGATGCAGCGCAAAAGAACAGGGTTTAATGCAGTTGGCGAGCATAAAATATTCATGGGATCCAGGTCTTCGTAGTGATTGACGATCCAATCATTAGAGGAGATAGACTGCAACTGATTATAGACACTGTAAGTCAGACAAGACAAGAAATGCCCAGCTGTTGAATCAGGAAACAGATAAACTTTAAACATCATCAAGAAATTATTATTTAATTGATTTTCAACTGATTCTTTTCTCTCTGTCATGAATTATTTTAAAATCCCTCTGAGTGTCTTTGAACACTGTTTCAGATGACATGCAATACCATACAATACAATAAAGCTCTCCTGAAAAACAAAAATTCTGCAAAAACACTGATTTCACTCTTTCACCTGCATTTAAAAGGTCTCTAAACATGCAAGGAAAATCATTATAAATATATATGTATTTTTTACAAAACAATGTATTGCATTTAAATTTTTTAAGTACTAGTTTTATAGAATTTGAATAGCCAGTATGGAAATGTAAAATAAACTGAGTCCAGATAGAGAAATTAAAGTGTTACATTCTGTGGTCATTTATTGATTACATGCTGCCAAGCCTCCAGTGAGGACTGTAAATGGGACTATGTAAATTCCAGAAAATCCATTTTAGTGAGCACAGATGTCACTTAAGGATAGTTGACCAGTGTGAGTCAGATATGTGTCAAAACCGCTGACTGTGACACTGTAAGATAAACTATTCAGAAATTGGAACACGAGAATCAAATGTCATTTATCGATGATATTCCACTAAGCCTGCTTTATGCACTGTCGCTGCAGAGCTGTTGTTGCAGGAAGAGTTGCTACTGCTGATTATCATTTCAATAGGGATTATCATTTCACTCACCTCATGCTGGCTGTTTCCTGACTGTAATGCTGAAGAAACATTTTTTATTTTTATTAAAACGGCGATTATGTAAAATTACGTTTTTTTGTTTTGTTTTGTTTTTTAGCAACCTTATAATTTTTTAATTCTAGAAATCGCCTTACATTTTAGGAAGTATAGAAGTAACCTGATGGTTCAGATCCATTTTGATACAGCTGCCTAAATATCATTTAGCCCTTGTGTCTCATTATTGCTCATCACCTTAAGCCTCAGTTACACAGGCCTACAGACTGGCTGGTGACCCCCTGGTGGCTAGGCAAAAATTTATATTCTCTGACTGGCTGGTGAGTGGTTGCTGGATGTGACTGGTAGCAAAGAGAACAAACACATCCTTACTACAGATATGGTTGTCTGTATTGTGTGTATAGAAGATGCCAACTTGTCTGCAAACGCTCACTGACTATCTCCTGAGCTGTACTGAAACCAGACAAAGTCCGAGACAAACCAGGAATGTGTATATATATGTATGTATAAATGTCAAAGTGCAACTTGTCTTACCCATTAAAGCAACATTTTCCAAAAGGCACAACTTTTACTTTAACCTCCAAAGACCTGCTGTCCACATATGGGGACATCACATTTTGGGCTGTCAACAATACTAAGTTTTACTGTTTCAAATGAGCCATATTGCTCAAAGGGACACAATCGGCACTGAATGAACAATGGGCTGGGAGGTCCATTGTTCCTTCAGTGTGCCGATTTCAGTCATTATGCAAATGTACTGTTTTATAGGATATAAGAAACCTGCAGTCAGCTGACACTGAAGAAGTCACTTGGATGAGTGACAAAACGTTTCTCCCACTGAAAACGCTACGTCCAGATGAACAGAATCAACCTTTGGAGATTTACTTGCCTGGATGATTGAGAATGCATCAAGACATATGAGGGTTTTCGTTGCAGCACCACATACCTCTACCTGAGTCTTTGTTTTTTTGTTTTTTTTTTATCTAGCAAGAGCCAGCAACCGTCTGCAACAACTCGCAACCTGATTGCGGAATACACATTTTTCCCTAGTGATGGATGGTTACCATGGAGTCACTGACTGGTCTCTAAGGCTGTGTGACTGGGGCTTAGGAATTAATGAGAGTAATGGGCAGCAGTCTCAGCAATTACTCAAATGTTTAGGGAATATTCGTTTTTACCGAGCAGTTGCCATGTGACCCACCAGTCTTTTTAGGCCTGTGTGACTGGGATCTAAGTGGTGTTAAAAGGGCCTTATATGAGCTATAAATCACAGACAAATAACACACAGACATTTCATAACCAAAACAAATTTCCTTTTTGTGTTTGTTACCAAATCAACTAAAAATGCCAAAACTCACAATGTATTAATTCTTCTGTGTTGCATGAGCAGCCAAATCCTCGTTTTTAATTTTGTAAAATGAAGCTCTGTGGTGCGACACTACTTAAGCACATATATTGAACACACAGTTACACAGATGATCCTTTGGTACTGTTAATACTGAGGTTAAAATTGTCCCTAACAAATTTCAAAGAAAATTCTGAATTGTGACTCATTAAAAAACAAAAAAACAGTTGTCTACAATATAAATAATTAGGCTTGGATCTGAGTACTACAGAGAGATTAGGGTTAAAAAAATAACATGAAATGGACTTTTTCTTCCTGGTGTGTGTTGTCAGTGAGAAACAACCTTATCCTTTAAAGTTATGATATGATATCACATATTTTTGTGCTGTTGGTGCTCATAGTTGGACTCAGCATTAAGGGGTTCCTTCCAAGTCGGACCAACTGTGAGACAACATAATGTGATCATGATGGTGTAGAACTCCATGTGCTGTGGTTGAAAGTGTTACGCTACGCTTAGGGACAAATGGAATGAAATGGGGAGGGGAACGGAAAGGGAGCAGTATGAGTGTGTGTTTGACTCAATATTTTTGGTTGGTGAATTATGGAAGTGTTTCAGCGGTCGGGCAACAGTGATTTATCGGTGGAAGCTCTGTGCCAGTTAAAATTTGTTAAGGAGTAGGGGAGTGGGAGGATGAGAGCAGCATGCTAATGATGCTGCTACTGTTTCTTGCCACGAATGACTCACCCTCAATATGGGGGAGCTAACATCCACTGCGTGGGTAGGAGCACATACTCACTCGCTCACTCACTCACTCGCTCACTCACTCGCTCACTCACTCACTGTCTTGATATGGGTGAAAATGAACACAGGTCATGGATGCATTTGATTTAAAGGTGTGTGAAGCTTGATCTGCCTATATTACATGACTCTTTCAAAAACAAAACAAAGGTTTCTATTGTAGGTGTGTGCCCTGATTGCACAGATCAAACAGGTTAAAACATGAAAAAAAAAGGTAAATTACCAGCTCGCATCTTCTCCCTGGCTATGTGAGAAGTGTATGATCATAAAAGCTCAGAAGTGTTTCCCTTTGTTTGCCGGTTTTCAAAGGTAAGAGAAATATGCTGGAGTTGTATAACTGACTTGGTAATTGGCTTATACAAAACTCTTGTGGGACATAATTTCAACTGCTTTTTTTCTCTCACACTCTCTTGCCATTTCTCTTTCACACACTCACACACGCCCCTTGAGATGACAGTTGCCATCTGTAGAGTTATTATTACCTGTTACAACAGCCTACACATTGATTTCACAAAGTACTGACATGAAAACTTACTGATTAATAGCTGACAGCTTTTAATGGTGCCTTGCAGAAAAAAAACCCTCAGAAGCATCAGGGGAAAAAATCTGCAAAAGCTATAAAGGTGGTTTTGCTTTTAATTGTTTTGTCCTGAAACCAGTAAAGAACCATTTTTCTGTATTCATGAGGAATATATACATAGATGGAGGAAAATATTAAATAACAAACAATCGCAATATTCTTGGCCAATCTGAAACCTGCTAATTACAGTATTTGTCACGTAATATATTTTTCTTAAACTTTTCTTTAATGGAAATTTAAAGTTGTAGTAATAATGAAACATAGACCATTAATTACCTTTTATATTTTATCTAAATTGGTACCAAGTTACATTTCAATAAAAAGTGCTCCTAGTTTCTGGACAGAGCTGTTATATACAAATAAAAATCAGTTAATTGCATTATACTTTACTTGATTGAAAATATTCCAAGTCTCCTTTTTGCCAGAACCCAACACGCATTTCTTATATTTGTGGTCGTCTGTCCTCAGTTAAAAAACAAAACAACACACATCTTTTCTGAAGCATGTAATCGTAGAGTAACCATTACAGAAACATTAATGCCTACAGTTAATAAGTTTTGTTCTTTTGTTGTGTTTTGCTGTTTTTGCTACCTTAAGGCACTGTAAACCTACACAGTTTTTAATGTTTCTTCATTTTCTGTGTTAAGCTGATTGAGTTTCGTGTAATGAAATCTGCTTTATAAATACAATTGTCATTATTATAAAACTATTAAAAAAATTATAATACTATAGTCTGAAAGGCAAATGATGGTCATTCCTGCACTTTTGACAGGTTTTTAAATTCTTCCATTTTATCAAAGTTCTGGGAGTTATCCTTTTGTACAGGCATGATGCAAACGTTTCATTGCAGTACTGAGATGGGTCAACTATGAATGCGTTAGGAGTTAGATGTAAAGTATAATTTTTCAATGTGCAGAGTACATTTATTGAAAAGCTATTTGTTAACCCAAACTACAATATTGTCCCTTTGCCTAAACCTTAAAAACAAGATAAAGTAACTAAAACAAAGCCCCAAATGGAATAAGAACCAAACTGGCTTCTGGCAAACATAAGGGGTGTTCACATAGGAAGTGAGTACGCATGCAACAATTGCTGATGGCTGGCCGGTAGTGGACTTTCCAGGCTCTGGTTGCCTATATAGCCCTCTAATGTGTTCACCATTCGGTCATGTCAATGAATGGTATCCTTCGGTCAGACTAGTAGTCACTTTGATTGGTCGCAACATTTTGAAAAGTTTAATTTTGCATCGCCAGCTGTTACTTCACTTGTAGTTCTCTGAAGTCACCAAATGTTATTGACTTTCTGAACGCCACATGTTTGAGTGGCTTCTTGTATGTATACACCTCTATTCCACCAGAAATCATTCCAACACCCAAATAATTTCTCTGAATTTGTTGTGCGAAGTGGATTAGTTCACCGCCTCCTAGCAGTAACCTTGTGCATATCATTGTGATGCTGATAGCATCTGAGCTAAAAGTCAGTATTTCACATTTTGGGATGAGAATGCGTTGGCTGGTCCCCCCAAATAATCATTCAGTTTAGGTTTTGCCTATTTGCTACACTTTCAGTTGAGTAAACTGAGTAATTAATCCTCCCCATACTTTAAGTTCCCATTTGTTTGTTTTTTTCACTAACACACAAACAAGCAGCTGCATTTCCTTCAGATAGTCAGTGTAAGATAAAGTGGATGATTGGGAATGAGGAGGACTATTATTAATTGTATTGTCAAGATAAGTAAGAAAAGATGTAATTAGTGTTTGAGTGATAGTCATTAAAAATATTTTCCCAGTTATATATTTCAGCTGGCCTCTGCTTTGGCACCTCAGTCACATGAAAATGAAGGCATTTGCCTCTAAGTGAGACGATGATTATATTTAATGGTTTTATTATTAAAGTTCAGCCCAGGAAAGTGCCAGGAAAAAGACTTTCTGAAACCACATTCTTGTTCACTCATTACTAGTTGCACAATTAACATTAACTTCATATTAATAGAAAATAGAGGTGTTGGAGATGTTGGTTTTGGCAATGCTGCTGATGATAACAAGCTGAGTGAATGGCATTGTGGCATTATTTTTTTAAGCTAAAAGTACACTGCACACTAGGCTGCTCATATGTACTGTTGTTTGGATTTTTGAGCATTTGCATAAATATCAATGTACGAGTGAGAAACCTGATCAAAATATGTAAATACAGCATAGAAGAAGTAACTTTCAGCTGCACTCTTATTCACAAGAGGTCACTACAGCAGGTAGCTCCAATAGGGAATGTTATTGCCCCCAGCCTTAAAGTGTTAGTAAACTATACCAGAGTTGCTTGTCAAATGGATGAACAGTGTCTGAAACTTCCTCCACTCATTACTGGCATCATAATTTGTGTAACTTTCTACACTGAACATTCACACCCACATCCTACAGTTACTGGCCAGGTGTGTGGAGATGAGAAAGTGCCATCTGCTTCTCTCCAGGTTTCATTTTCGCTCTTTACATAGCTCTTTCTGACACTTTCACTGTCATAACTAATGATGGCTTCCAAAGACTGTCACAGAATGTGTGCTGTTAGCTTCAAATGATTATTACTGTGCACCTCTGTAATGACAGCCGGTTTTGAGTGATATAACACGGTTGGATAATAAGTAATGTGAACTTGAATACTTTTACCTTTAGGTTTGTTTGGTAGTAGATTTTCCGACTCATGTCAGGAATGTCTATTAGGCTTCATCTTAATATAGTTTGCATAACTGACTTGTATTGATGTGGTTTTCAGTCAGTTTAAAGTTTAATGCACTATGTTGCTGAAAGTAATCACTTTTCTTTGCTATTTGCTTTCACACGTATTTCACACAAACTTGAGTGACATCCCATTGTTAATCCATGAAGTTTGACATGATGTTGGGCTATGATGGCTTCAGTTATTCTAGGAAGGCTTTCCACAAGGTTAAGGGTGGTTAATGGGATTTTTTGACCATTCTTTCAGAAGCACATTTGTGAGGTCAGACACTGATGTTGAACGCAAAAGTCGCAGTCTCTGCGCTAATTCATCATAAAGGTGTTACATCAGGTTGAGGTCAGGACTCTGTGCAGGCCAGTCAACTTCTTCCACACCACACTCGCTCTCTGTCTTTATGGACCTTGCTTTCTGCACTTTTGTACAGTCATGTTATAAAAGAAAGGGGCCATCCCCAAACTGTTACCACAAAGTTGGAAGGATAAAATTATCCATTATGTCTTGGTATGCTGAAACATTCAGCATTTCTTACACTGGAACTTAAGGGCCGAGCCCGACTTTTAAAAAACAACCTCACGTCATAATCCCCACTCCACCAAACTTTGCAATTGGCACAATACAGGGTGGGCCATTTATATGGATACACCGTAATAAAATGGGAATGGTTGGTGATATTGAAGTCCGGTTTGTGGCACATTAGTGTATGTGAGGGGGCAAACTCCTCAAGATGGGTGGTGACCATGGTGGCCATTTAGAAGTCGGCCATCTTGGATACAACTTTTGTTTTTTCAATAGGAAGAGGGCCATGTGACATATCAAACTTATTGGTAATGTCACAAGAAAAACACTGGTCTGCTTGGTTTCAGCACCATTTCAGTCACATGAAAATGAAGGCATTTGCCTCTAAGTGAGACGATGATTATATTTAATGGTTTTATTATTAAAGTTCAGCCCAGGAAAGTGCCAGGAAAAAGACCATTTCACACCATTGTTTTTCTTGTGGCATCACCAATAATTCTGATGTGTCACATGGCCCTCTTCCTATTGAAAAAACAAAAGTTGTATCCAAGATGGCCGACTTCTAAATGGCCACCATGGTCACCACCCATCTTGAGGAGTTTGCCTCCTCACATATACTAATGTCCCACAAACAGGACTTTAATATTACCAACCATTCCCATGTTATTACGGTGTATCCATATAAATGGCCCACCCTGTACATTCAGACAAGTACCCTTTCCTTGGCAACTGCCAAACCCAGACTCATCCATCAGCAAGGCGGAGAAGCGTGACTCGTCACTCCAGAAAACACATCTCAACTACTCTAGAATCCAGTGACGGCGTGCTTTTACACTACTGGTGGCACAAAAGGCTTGGATGCAGCTTGGATTGCACTTACATGCAGCTGCTTGGCCATGAAAACCCATTCCACAAAACTTTCTGTGTGCTGTTCTTGAGCTAATGTGGAGCCACATGAAATTTGAAGATCTGTAGTGACTGACTCTGCAGAAAGTTGGCAAAATCTGCGCATTATGCACCTCGGCATTCAGTGACTCAGTTTTGTGATTTTACATAGCCATTTCATGGCTGAGTTGCTGTTATTCCCAATCACTTCCACTTTGTTATAACACCACTAACAGTTGACTGTTGACCGGACTTCATGCACATGTGGCATCCTATTGCGGTACCACCCTGGAATTCCACAAATGTTTTTGGAAGCAATCAGCATGCCTAGGTGCTTGATTTGATACACCTGTGATTGTGGAAATGAGTGGAACACCTGAATTCAGTAATTTAGATGGGTGAGTGATAACTTTTGACCATAAAAGTCAAAAGCTTGCGTTTTTTATAGAAGCCATTGGAAAAAGAAGCTATGCAGGACCCCAGCCCTCAAATACTATAACCTCTGTCTTTGTTCAAAGGGTTTTTTTTGTCTTTTGACTTGGATGTTACCCAGTATTGCTATACTGGCAGCAGTCAAGAGGGTTCAGGACAACTGTCACGACCTTTAACAAAGTTTCTATCCCATTATTACTGGGATCAGACCCATTTTCTATATTGGGTTTCATATGTCTTAGTGTTAGCCACCGAGGAGAGCTTGCTCCTGCCTTTTAAGCACAAAGAAATAACCTTCAGAAACTAATTTAGGCTTCTCTGAAAATCTACGCTCATTTCCCTTAAAATTGAACAATAAAGCAGCTGCTTCCTGCTTTCCATTTCTTTTTTGACTGCTATTATTTCTAAATTTGTTCTAAAGGACTTTCTTTTTCAGCACCTCCATTTTATTCAAATTACAATGTCTCCAACTAAATCAGCTTTGCTTACTAATATTTCATCCTCACCCCTGTGTCTCCTTTGCCTCACCCTGGAGTTGGGCCGTTAAATTGAATCTAAGAAAATCTTTGTTGTTAATATGTGACAATGTTAATGCTGTTTCCAGGTGTTAATACTCATAATCTTCCACTTCTTCACTTCAGAGGCTTTTTTTTCCATTTTATTTTGGATTCAGATACAGATGAGAGAGGGAAATAATGATAAAAAAAAACACTCTGGAAAATAAGAAAGGCAAAAATGTGTCAAGTACACACTCATGCGGACTACAAACCCTTGTCAGCCATTATTGTTCACTACAGTGCATAGAAATATATGGTCTTTGTTTTCTGACTTGGTTTTCTTTCCAAGATAAGATGTGTTTTCCACCAGAGTTATCTTTGACTTTCTGCTGAGGGCTTTATCCCCAACCCAGATTTCAAGGCAATATGATTATTTTTCCTCAAGACTGCAGACACATTAGAAATGCGAGTTTTGCAGTTTAAAAAATATTTCTGTTGAGCCCTAAAGGCTTTATTGGTATCAAGTCACTTTTGGCTTACTCTTGATGGACTTCTGACTAACAGCCATGAGACCAACCATCACAGATAATAGTGGTGCACTGGCACTAGTGCATTTTCAACCCTTTGTGTTTTTCCAATGCAAAATGGATGGATAAGCAGAATGCTTAGTTTCCACTTACAACTCCCACATTAGGGCGACTTGTCTAATTAGAAGACAACAAAAATACAACTACAACCATTCCCTTACAACACACTGCTTTTGTTTGTGCTGTTAACAAAGCTCTAAAACAAACTGCATCCAAAAGCATGCAAATTAGTCTTGTTCTGCCTCCCCCCTTTCTCTTTATGCAACAAACACAAAACAGCATTTAGGCATGTTATCAGAAATGAATTCCACTTTTTTTAAACACAGATGTCGAGTGTACATTATGACAGCTGAAGGGACCGTGCTGATTGGTTACAGTGCACTTGTCTGGTTCAGCAATGTAAAAGCAAGCTCTGGGGAGGGGGAATATCAAATATGACACTAAAGTAGGAGACAACAAGCTTATATATGTGTGTGAAAAAGAGAAAGAAACACCCACATAGCACCGGTGTGCTCATCACTCAGAAAAGTCCCTCTTCTGTGACTCTGGAAATGGAGTATAATTTAACTTGGGGGCCATTTCATTGTTCCCTTTAAGCTTCTTAGCTTTAAAATATTCATATTTCAGACGAGGGAGGAAGAAATCTGTGACGGCAGCAGACGGAGGCAAGAGGGAGAAGAAAGAGGATAGCGAGCAAGATAGGTAGGGAGAGAGAGAGAGAGAGAGAAACTGATGGTGTGAGGAAAAAGAACAATGAAATGAAAGAGAAACTTGGAGGAGGGGTGTGAGGAGATGGATAGGGAGAACAGAAAGCAGCACTTTAACTGATGTTCTCTTATAAACAACTTTCTCTCTGTCTGTCTTTTATTTTCTCTCTGAAACACTTCATGGTAGACCTGTCCAACAAAAGACAAAGCCATTTCGCTGTCATCTTCCCCGCCACTGGTTTCCGTGAAGAAAAGAGGCGAGAGCAGACAGACTGTGTAGGAAAAGACAATCATAATTATAATCTGGATGTCACAGAAAGCAATTATTTACAGATATCCTGTCACACTTGTGCTGACAACTGCCAGGAAAGCCAAATGCATGATTTTGTTAGATAGGGTAATGTAAAGACAATTCGGTGTTTATAGTAGAAAATTGTAATGGTAAGCTGTACTGAGACAGAAGGATACTTCTGTTCCCAAGACGATATAACCACACAGTAACTTTAGCTATACTATATACAATAAATACAGTAGAAGTCAAAATGAATGGTTGAAATTTTGACTATGACTGTGCAGTTTACCCATATGGGAGAAAGACCCTTGCGCAATACCAATGCCAAGTGGCTGGTGGATTTCAGCCTACAGCAGCTTCCCAGAACAAGAATCAGTCAACATCACGATGCACACATCCAACCATTGGTCTCAGACACGAAGAGCTGGATAAAATCAAAATCTGGCCCAATCCACTCAAACTTTCTGAATAAGGTAACAAAATACTTCTATTGATCAATCTGTAACATACTTCTTTGCAACCCAGATGCTCCTTGCAAGCAACATAGCGTCTGTGCTGAGTAGACACACAAATCTACAAACAAGCATGGGTCAAAACAGCATTTTAAACAACATCAAAAGGTCAAAGAACAAGATACAGATTGGCTGGACTGACTACAACAAAGCTTCTTGTCCCAGATCCATAGATGCAAGAGTCTACCATAGATAGGATCCACGTTTCAGGTTTTCAAGAGAAGTCGGAGCCGCTCACCTAATATTAGGGTTTAGGATGCACATGCATGTGGCTGAAATACCATACAGGAACATATGTGCCAAAAATGGCTTAAAAGTCCCCAAGACTCAAAAGTGTTTGAAAATGGCTGAGCTAACTTCTTGTGGGACTTCAGGTTCGAAAGTAATAAGCAGGTGCAGTGCTGGCTTAGCAACCATACACAGCTTGACAATAAGAATAAGAGAGAAATTATGATAGATGTAGCAGTTCCAGGTGACAGCAACATAAGAGTGAGACCAGGCAATACTAGGAGGTGAAGGATGAACTGGAACAGATGTGAATGGTGAATTCTAAACCAACAGGTTTAAACCCAGAGCTCTCTTGTCGTGAGGTGATAGTTCTAGCCATTGCTGCACTGTGCTTTCCAAAAAACAAACAAAGAGAAACACTTCAGGACAAGGTAACTAGTGTTTATTTAATCAGGACTTCTTTGTTAGAAATGAGGCAAATGTAGTTTACTGTGTTTTTTTTTTCTTTCACTTGCACCACTGTATACAGCAATTTAGTCTTCCATAATTTTGTTTGGTAATTATTAATTGTTTTGCTTGTCACTGTGCATGCATGGTGCACGAGATTGACTTCCATGTGATGTTGACTCCTCTGTGTGAGTACATCTTAGTCTTGGCACTCAAAAACAGCAAACAGTAATTGATTAGAGCCTTAGCCTAAGTGATCCAGCTGGAGGACAGTTATGCAAGAGCTGAGTCGGTTGAAAACAGACTATACGTGCAGTGTTGCCTTAGTGAGGCACCAAATCTTAAAATAATACAAAAGAAATCTTATTAAAACGTACTGTAGACGCTAGGTCCACAAGCTGATTATTCATCATGAAAACTCGGCACATTAATTCATTTTTACCTGCATCTTATGTGCTTTTTAGTTGCCCGTATATGTGTAACAGCAAGGCTTTCTCTCATCACAAAATAGAGCACTTGTAATAAGCGGATAGTGTTTTGTTTGTTTCTTTTGTTAGAGGATAGTGAGAAATAAAGGAGTCACTTGAGGTTATCAAAAGAGCTTTAATCTTCCATCCCCATCACCAAAAGAAAAATATGGTATAGAGCTGTGCACATATTGGATAATGTAAGTGAGCGAATGAGCAACGATAACAAGAGGAGCGTAGATAGTAAACATGGAGACAGAGATGGAGTCAGCAGGCGCAGAGATGTAACACGAGGAGAAGAACAGCAGCGAGCGGTGATGTATGTGGGCCGTACAGTTATCCAAGCGGGCTGGGCTGTTACTCCTGCTCCTGTTTCTGCTGTTGCTGTTTTAAAAGAAAAAACCCAAAGCTGAATTGATATGCTAATTTGATTGAGAAGGTGTGGGTGGATATGGAGAAGGCTTTAAGCAGCGAGGGGGACAGAAAGAGAAAATGACAACGAAAAGAGAAGGGAAAAAAGGGAGAGTGGGAGTAGCAGATGTGATGGAGAGAGAGAGAAAAGATTGAACTGGAAAGAAAAAATGGGAAAGAGTGGGAGGAGAGGCAGGTTCAGCGTCGCGTTGCACTTCGGGGTAACAGAGTTTACAGTCAGTCACTGAACAGCTGTCAGTCAGCTGCGCATTAACTGCAGCTGATACAGGGTGGCAAAGCCATTTCTGCCAGCACTTGTTTGTTAAACAAAAGGAAACTATATAACTGAAAAAATAAGAATAGTACACACTATTATTTGAATGATGTCTTTCACATATTTTTGTTAATGATAAAATACTTAATTACAATACTAATAGAGCTAGCAAATTATTTGTTAATAGGATAAGTAAACAAGGCTGCTGATGGAAACTTTCATGTTATAAATCAATTTCAACTAGAAAAATTTGCATTTCCTGCGAAAATGCAGTGTGGATGCTTAAAGCTGAAGCTGTATGCAAAAAGTAGCTGAAAAAGCTGAAAAGTTGCAGAAATTGTAAAAACTTTGCAGAAGCAAAAGAAGTTTGCTAAAATGGAATAACTTAGCAGAACTGCAATATCTTAGAGGAAACATAATACTTGGCAGAAATACAATAGCATAGCAGAATTTAGCAGAAATATTGTAACTTACCAGAAACATGATAACTTCTCAAAAATACAAGAATTTAGGAGAAATAGTATAAGATAACAGAAAGAATATATTTAGCCAAAAATACTTAAACATTACAGAAACACTATGATTTAGAAAAATAGTACAACAGAGCAGAAATATTGTGATTTACCAGAGACACTGTGATGAACTATGAATATTGTAATTTTAAATTGAGACTATGTTTTAGCACAAATATTATAATTTGGCAGAAATACTATAATTTAGCAGAAATACTATATTAAGCACAAATCCTATAAAAAGCAGAAATGGCATGATTAAGCACAAATACTACATTTAGTAGAAATACTTTGTTTTAGCACAAATCCCATAAAAAGCAGAAATACTGTACTATGATTTAGTAGAAAAACTATAATTAATCAGAAATACTAAATTTAGCAGAAATACTATATTAAGCACAAATACTATGAAAAGCAGAAATAGTATATTAAGCACAAATCTTATAAAATAGCAGAAATGCTATGATTTAGCACAATAGTAATAAGTTAAACAGAAAAATTGGAAAAGCAAAATGGACAGCTGAAAAAATGCTGAACATGCTGAGGGTCCCTCAAATATACTTGTTAAATGACAAAAATCTGCAAAAAAATTTATTACAGCCACACAATCACAAATATGTACACATGAGGAAACACACATGCACATAGAGACCCACACACAAGATCCAATTCAGTCAACCAGTCTAAATATATTGAATTTAAATCTTAGAATGAGATCATCCCATTAAAAGCCTCTCTCTCTCTCTCTCTCTCTCTCTCTCTCTGTCACAGACACACACACACACACACACACACACACACACACACACACACACAGGGAGAGAGGACTAAGTTTCTAGGTCAGCCTGGGAACTGCTGAATTTGAATCCACCAATCAGAGAGCCTGTGCACTTTTCCCCACCAAAACAGGTGCATCTGTTTACACACGCAGCAGCACAGAGAGACACAGGATTTTTGCAGTCTATTTCTCATAGTGACGACTCCCTCAAACAAATGACCGTAATTTCCTAACCGTAGGGGCTAGAACGGTCATTCTTACACCGTTTTGTTCAGAAGAGGTGGGGGAATCTTCAAGTGTTGACAATTTAATATTAAAATATGAATTTTTAGAGATATATGACATGGATGACTTGTTGACTTAGAAGCCACGAATTCCCCAATATGCAAATTTGAATGCCTGAGACCACATATGTGATTGGCTGGCTGGGAAGCCGTGCAGGCCCTGATTTGTGGATTTGAATTCCTCAGCCCTCAGATATGATTGGCTGGCTTAGAAGCCATGAAGTCCCCAATATGCAAATTTGAATGCCTCAGGACACATATATGATTGGCTGGGAAACCGTGCAGGACCTGATTTGAAAATTTGAATGTCTAAGTCCTCACAGAGGATTGGCTGCCTGGGGACCTGGCAGAAATATATAGAAATACTATGATTAAGCATAAATACTACATTTAGTAGAAATACTATGTTTTAGCACAAATCCTATAAAAAGCAGAAATACTATAATTTAGCAGAAATACTATATTAAGCACAAATCATATAAAAAGCAGAAATACTATATTAAGCACAAATCCTATAAAAAGCAGAAATACTATATTAAGCACAAATTCTATAAAAAGCAGAAATACTATATTAAGCACAAATTCTATAAAAAGCAGAAATACTATATTAAGCACAAATCCTATTAAAAGCAGAAATACTATATTAAGCACAAATCTTATAAAATAGCAGAAACAGTATGATTTAGCACAATAGTAATAAGTTAAACAGAAAAATTGGAAAAGCAAAATGGACAGCTGAAAAAATGCTGAACATGCTGAGGGTCCCTCAAATATACTTGTTAAATGAAAAAATCAGCAAAAAAATGCACAGGGAGAGAGAAGTGAGTTTCTAGGTCAGCCTGGGAGCTGCCGAATTTGAATCCACCAATCAGAGAGCCTGTGTACTTTTTCCCGCCAAAACATGTGCCTCTTTTTACACACGCAGCACAGAGAGGCACAGGATTATTGCAGCCTATTTCTCATAGTGAGGACTCCCCTCAAACAAATGACCATAATTTCCTAACCATAGGGGCTAGAGCGGTCATTCTTACACCGTTTTGTTCAGAAGAGATGGGGGAATCTTCAAGTGTTGACAATTTATCATTAAAATATGAATTTTTAGAGATATATGACATGGATGACTTGTTGACTTAGAAGCCACGAATTCCCCAATATGCAAATTTGAATACCTGGAGCCCACATACATGATTGGCTGGCTGGGAAGCTGTGCAGGCCCTGATTTGTGGATTTGAATTCCTCAGCCCTCAGATATGATTGGCTGGCTTAGAAGCCATGAAGGCCCCAATATGCAAATTTGAATGCCTCAGGACACATATATGATTGGCTGGGAAACCGTGCAGGCCCTGATTTGAAAATTTGAATGTCTAAGTCCTCACAGAGGATTGGCTGCCTGGGGACCTGGCAGAAATATATAGAAATACTATGATTAAGCATAAATACTACATTTAGTAGAAATACTATGTTTTAGCACAAATACTATAAAAAGCAGAAATACTATAATTTAGCAGAAATACTATATTAAGCACAAATCCTATAAAAAGCAGAAATACTATATTAGGTACAAATCCTATAAAAAGCAGAAATACTATATTAGGCACAAATAGTATAAAAAGCAGAAATACTATAATTTAACAGAAATACTATATTTGGCACAAATCCTATAAAAATAATAAATACTATAATTTAGCAGAAATACTATATTAGGCACAAATCTTATGAAAAGCAGAAATAGTATCATTTAGCAGAATAGTAATAACTTACAAAATTACAAATATGAAGGCATATTGAAACACAAATGCACAGAGGGACACACAAACACAGGCTCTAATCCAGTCAACCAGTCTAACTATATTCAATTTAAATCCTACAATGACATGCTGCCAAATAAGGGCAGGGTCCTCTCTCTCCCACTAAACACACACACACACACACACACACACACACACACACACACAGAGGGAGAGAGCTGCCGAATTTAAATCCACCAATCAGAGTGGCTGTTTACGTTTTCCCGCCAAAACAGGTGCATCTTTTTACACACGCAGGACAGAGAGGCACAGGATTATTGCAGCCTATTTCTCATAGTGAGGACTTCCCTCAAACAAATGACCATAATTTCCTAACCGTAGGGGCTAGAGCGGTCATTCTTACACCGTTTTGTTCAGAAGAGATGGGGGAATCTTCCAGTGTTAACAATTTATCATTAAAATATGAATTATTAAAGATATTAGACTTCTAATGCACCATAACTGAGCAGAGCGAAGCAAAAACTGCCTTGACTTGCCCTCAAACAACGCTTTCTAACTCTAAATCTATTTGGAGTATCGATATCATTCTTTCACCGTAAGAGACAGCAGGCTTTGGTGAACAGTCAGAGAAATTTTCAGGTCTCTGTGGAAATCCAACAAAAAGTTATGACGAGAGAAAAAAGTGGTTCATTTCCACAGTTTGAAATCTGAAGAAATCTGAGCGAAGGACAAATTTCCTACCCTCAAACAAGTCCAACTCATTTCAGAACGGTAATAGGTGAGAAAGAAATTCTTGAATTGTGAGCGTCAGGAGTGTCTGAAGATATACCGGGACAAGCCTCATGTCTTAACTTTGCTTCGTTAAGGAGATATGACGATTCGAATATGCCTCTCATTACAGAAATGCAGCGATGATTTTGAACAAGCTCTCCATTCACTTTATATGGAGAGTTTTCTGACATTGTGTTAGTCTGAGGAGATTTGCAAAAATTCTATAAATCCCACAACAATGATAGTGACATTTTCTGAAAGCCAGCAAAAATACCTACGTTTTGATGTATAATTTGTGGAAGTTGAGTGAAAATTGAGCAAGTAGCAGGAAGTTGTTCGGACATGAAGTGAAAATTGCAAAACCTTCAGTGACACACTGGAAGCCAAGAGCATAGCAACCATAACAACGCATGTATTTTGTGAAAAATCACAATTTTGCAACTCAAAACTTTAAGAGGCATAAAAGTAAAACGGTAAAAGATTTGAAAAAGCTGAATCATACATGAATAGCCCAATAATTTGTGAACATTTTAAAGTTTGAATGGTTTTTCTAGGCGAAAGTATGAGGAAGTAGTTAAGTTTCAAAAACAAGCAAAATTTAGCAGAATTGCAGAAGTTTTCCATTCATTTCAATGGGACAAATTAAAGGAAAAAAGCTTAATATTTTAAAAAGTATAATAGCAAAAAATAGCAAAAATCATAGCGCAAATTAGCAGAAATAGCAGAATAGTTTAAAGTTTGAACGGTGAAAATAGCATAAAAATTGTGGAAGTAGTTAAAGGACGAAAAATGAGCAACTTGAAGAATAATAATAATAATAAAGAATAAAGAGAAACAGGAACTCAATAGTGTGGATGCTTAAAGCATCCACACAACTAAGAAACAAAGTCCCTAACACTGTTACAAAGACATAAAATATAATGTAAAAAATAAAATACTAATATTTATTGATTATAAGTGTAATATATGTTTACTTTTTTTCTTCACCGATTCTTAGCTACAACCAGGATCAGATGGTGCAATAAGGACAGTTGTCATTCAGGAAAGGAGGCTTCATGTTGGAGTCCACAATGGCTGGTGCTTCCTTGAGAAGCCACAAGTGGTAGTACTGGAGGCCTTTCCCTCAGGAGTCAGAGGACGAGCAGGCAGCCCTTCCAAACAGAGCGCTCTGAGTAAGGACAGGTGAGCAGGAGGAACTCTTTATGTCTACAGTAAAGCTTTAATTCTACACCATAAAAGAGCAGAGATGAGCAAAAACCTTTCCAGGAGTGATAATGTTTATGGTATTTCCTCAGCCTCTCCAGATGCCTTTCCTTTTGCTGATGGGCAAGTGATTCGAAGTTTATCTTGCCATGTCAGCACAAGCTGTATTTTTGAAAAAGCTTGGCTGGTATGAATATTATTTGTCTGTATTACTGGTTCAAAGATGCCTAGAAAAAGTTCAATATGCAGACTTTCTTCCTTCCTGGTGTTTCATAAGATATGCAGTATATATAATGTATTTGGTGTGTGTTAATGTTATTATACAATACAATACATGCATTATATAATGCATGTATTATATAAATAAAATTACGCTGTATTGAATTGAATGCACTGATTAGCACGGCAACATCACAAGGCCTCGATGCCCAATGGAAGATGACAGTGGTGGCTGATTGCAGGATCTTCTGTAGCAAAGAAAAAACCCTTCAGAACAGCCAGCCAAGAGAAGAATCAACACACATTAAGAGGTCGGTGTGCAAATGAGGACAGATTTATTAGCCCCTCTATTAAAATTTAATTTTTTAAAAAGTGTTTCCAAAGTGCTGTTAAACAGAGCAAGGAATTTTTAACCCAGCCTTTCTAAATAACCTTGTTTGAATTTGGATGCTTAGATTCTTTTACTTTGCACACAGAAATAAAATAGATGGTCTTCCAGATCTTGGTCTTAAACTAATCCCACAGATTTTCTGTGGTATTCAAATCAGGCTTTGTGCAGGCCAGTCAGTAACATTCACTTTGATTTTCTGGGGGTAGTTCTTCACCAGGAGCAACGCATGTTCTGAGTTGTGCAGGAAGAAAAAGTGACTGCCAAACCCAGTTTTGCTGTTGACTGCATGAGGTATCTTCCACCTTGATGAGATCTGAAATTCCAGACTGAAGCATCCCCACAGCATAATACCCCCACCACTGTGTTTCAATGTGGGGGTGGCGTTCTTTGGGTTGTACGCCTCTCACGCATTTCTTGAAACATAAGCAGCACCTCTGTGGCCAAAGTGCTCTAGTTTAGTCTCGTCTCACCAAAGGGTGTACCTCCAGTATGCATAATCGTTCTGAGGTTGGCGTGCTAAAGTCTGGCTTGAAGGTGTCTCTTCTGCAGAAGTTTTTCTTGGTCTACAACCTCACAGTCCATTCCTGTGCAGGGTTCTAGTGATCGTCTTCTTTGAGAGGACAATCTCAACTTGGGAAAGTCATTCACGCATCTCTGCAGTTGTTCTGGGGTCTGTAGAAACATCTCTGACTAGTTTTCTTTCCAGAGTCTTTGAAATCTTTCCCTTTCTATCTGCCAGGCTTGTTCTGAGCTGTGTGGCTCTCTTTGAATTTCTTGATGTTAGTTCTCACTCCAGTTCTTGACACTTTGTGAACATCAGCAATTCTTTTCCTTAAGTCTAAAGTGATTTCTTTAGTTTTTGAAATGATGCTTGTGACGGCTCAAACCCTCACTGAAGTTTTTATACTGTGTTTAAATTGGAATATAACCCTCAGTTTTAACTTGATTTTACAAGTTCCGAGTATTGCATAGTTGGTGGTATGACTCAATAAAAAAGAATACTTTTTCAGGGAGCTAAGAATATTTACCCTGGTAGTTTTTGTTTTTTCTGTAGTGAAAATCCCTATCTGTGTTAAAAAGCATTTGAGAGGTTTTTGACAAAAAATTTAAATTTCAAGGGGGGAATTATCCTTATCTGTATATAATCCAAGAGTTAAATACAGTAAACAGAAGAAAAGAAGGGAAAATAAAGACTGTCCTATCCAGAGCTGTATTTTCTGCTAAGATTCACTCAAATGCATCAGTGTTCACTGCAAGACACTTCGTTTTACAGATGGACAACTCAAAACATCCGAATGGCTGTAATTCCACAGTTGTTAATCCATTACTTTGTGAAATCTTTGCTGAAAGTCAGCACTTCAGCTGCATTTTGATCTTGGTTTTCCAAATGTATTGCAGTGCCAAACTGAGCCACAAATGATGAAAATTATATCCTTTCCAAAAATATCTGTACCGAACTGTAATGTCACACTCCTGCTTGCCTGCTTGCTGGATAAACAAGAACTTTTAACACTGTGAAAAAAAGAAGTGCACATTAAATCAACACAATAGTCATAATGTGGAATGGTCATGTCTCGATGTACATTATGTTTAAAACTTTCTGTGTGGCTTTGTAAAATATTTGCTGACCTTGCCCATAAAAAATTCTCTTTTTCATAAGGGCTCCCATTTGCTAACCCAAGCTTAGACCCATAATTTACACACCGTACCAAAGCATACAAGATTCATACCTCATAAAACAGTCATGAAGTACATTCAAATGTACTACATTCGGTGTTAAAGTGGTTAAGCCAGTGTAAGGTCACTAGCACCTGGTTTAAATCATGAAAATAAAACAGGAGAGAGAGAACTCCCAAGTGAATTTCACCACTACAATACAGATAAATTGCAATCAAAATCATATTATCCAGACAGATGGATTTATTTATGTATCTACAATAGGAGTGTCAAACATAACACCCAGAGACAAAAACTGGCCTGGTAAAGAATCCAAATCAGCTCACTGGACAATTCTGTAGATTTCTGTAAATTAACGAAAACTTTTTGAACTACCAGAACTTTTTCTCCAGTTTTAGTTTTACTGGCCTGTATGTGGCCCACGATGTAAAATGAATCCTTGATCTACAATGCCCAGTCCTTAGAACCGCTATTCACAATTGGTGAAATTGAATAAAAACAAAAAAATAAATTAATAATAAAGATATTTTGTGTTTTTTTTAAACAAATGAATGTAATTAATTAATTAATTAAAAAATATGAATAATTTTTGAGGTAGTTTACAATAGGTACACCAACTATAACAAGACCCCTCAGCAACTTGTTAGCTAAGTACTGTAATTTCATTTGTGTGTAACAAAGATATTGTCTCTGGAGTGAGGAATAGTTTGAGATTTGACTGTTCTGGCAGCTGTGGCAAAAATACTAACAACTGAATCTCAGTCATACAACAAAATAAAAATAATGAAACTGAGTATGGTGACGTATTACTTATTTTGATTTTGTAAAGTTTATGTCGTATGTGGAGTTTTATTTTTATGCTCTAGCTTTGTCCCTTCTGTAAAGGGAGTGAAGAAATATGTTTGTGTCAACAATACTTTCTGGAAACTAGAAAGTGCATTTTCTGAAGAAACTGCAGTGTGAATGCTTGAATCTGAATGTATGCACTGAAATGAATTAATTGCTGAATTTTGAGTTAAAAATATTGAATGAGATTAAAAAAAAACAAAAAAAAAAAACGAATTTAACCTGAAAACAAAGGTGCTGAACTGCTAAAAGCTGAAGGTTACACAGAAGAAGGAGTTGGAAAAAAACTGAAAATGTTTTAAATGTAAATTAGAAAACCCTAAGAAATGAGAAAAGAACATTTAGAGTCAGAAAACATCTGAATGAATATTAAAAGGTCATATTCTTTGAATCACTGAATGACTCAAATGTGATCCCTCCACTTTGATCCACACAGTTTAAAAAGTTTAAATGCCTGAGCTTTGAAAGATACGGTGTTGGAAAGAGAACAATAATGGCGACAATTTGAGGGTAAAATGATGGCTGTAACACTGTGGACACAGCAGCAGTTGAAAGAGAAGTGTTTAAGATGAATCTTGGTACAGTGGCAGGCAGAGCTCGTTAAGCAGGCAGGTGTGAGCCTGGTTGCTATAGTGACCGCACCCAATGGCTCCATACACACGTACACAGACATGCGCCTCACTTTTGCTGCTTAAAATGAACAGAAAAGTCAGGCCGAAACAAATCGTTCCCAAATGAAAAGTAAAAGTCGTATTGACAAAATTCTTTCACCGTGAGCGACAGCAGCTTCTAGTCTACTGAATTCTCAGTTTTCATGCCTGTGGAGTTTATTATATGGACGTGGTGACAGTGGAAAGACACCATGCTCTTCTGATTTTCAAACGAACCTTCTGAGCCATTTTAACATTAGAGTCTATGGAAGAGTTGGAGGGAGGAGGCTGTGCATTGGTGACATTTATGAAAGAACCATAACACCTAGTACAATAGTAAACACATTGGATGAAAGAGGACAGCCATGGCTACGTTTTGAGGGTAAAATCATACCTGTAGAGCAAACGCTGCGGACACAGCAGCAGTTTTAAAAAAGATTTTAAGATTAATTTTTTTGCTCCTCTCACTCTAGCAGTTGAGCTGCCTCACTCTAGCCCCAACATTCCGTCCCATACACACCCATTATAAACTCTGAAACGGGTGAAAAAACATCATGAAACTTAAACTGGAACTGAAGAAAAAGTATAATAGATATTGAAAAGATAAATACAAGTTGAATAGTTGAATGTCTTGTCTTCGTTTTAAAGTTTGAATGGTGGCTCTATGTGAACGTATGTTGAAGTAGTAAGAGTTTAAAAATGAGTAAGTTGAATGAGAATTTGAAGGGTCTCCCCATTGAAATACATGGGAAATTTTTGTTGAATAAAGTTGAATAAAATTAAAAATATAAATGTTAAAAATGAGAAAAATAGAAGCAATGTTGTCCAAAATAATAGGAATCTAACGATGTTTGAATGGTTTTTCTAAGTTGAACGGTTTTGAAGGAGTAGGCTTTCAAAAAACGTACGGAATAGATAATAATAAAATAGAACTAGAAAGTGCATTTTCTGAAGAAACTGCAGTGTGAATGCTTGAATCTGAATGTATGCACTGAAATGAATTAATTACTGAATTTAAGTTAAAAATCTTGAATGAGATAAAAAAAAAACAACCCGAATTTAACCTGAAAACAAAAGTGCTGAACTGCTAAAAGCTGAAGGTTACGCAGAAGAAGTTGGAAAAAAGCTGAAAATGTTTTAATTGTAAATTAGAAAACCCTAAGAAATGAGAAAAGAACATTTAGAGTCAGAAAACATCTGAAAGAATATTAAAAGGTCATGTTCTTTGAATCACTGAATGAAGAAAATGTGATCCCTCCACTTGGACCCACACAGTTTAAAAAGTTTACATCTCTGAGCTTTGAAAGACAAGATGTTGGAAAGAGAACAATAATGGCGACAATTTGAGGGTAAAATGATGGCTGTAACACTGTGGACACAGCAGCAGTTGAAAGAGAAGTGCTTAAGATGAATTTTGGCACAGTGGCAGGCAGAGCTCGTTAAGCAGGCAGGTGTGAGCCTGGTTGCTATAGTGACCGCACCCAATGGCTCCATACACACGTACACAGACATGCGCCTCACTTTTGCTGCTTAAAATGAACAGAAAAGTCAGGCCGAAACAAATCGTTCCCAAATGAAAAGTAAAAGTCGTATTGACAAAATTCTTTCACCGTGAGCGACAGCAGCTTCTAGTCTACTGAATTCTCAGTTTTCATGCCTGTGGAGTTTATTATATGGACGTGGTGACAGTGTAAAGACACCATGCTCTTCTGATTTTCAAACGAACCTTCTGAGCCATTTTAACATTAGAGTCTATGGAAGAGTTGGAGGGAGGAGGCTGTGCATTGGTGACATTTATGAAAGAACCATAACACCTAGTACAATAGTAAACACATTGGATGAAAGAGGACAGCCATGGCTACGTTTTGAGGGTAAAATCATACCTGTAGAGCAAACGCTGCGGACACAGCAGCAGTTTTAAAAAAGATTTTAAGATTAATTTTTTTGCTCCTCTCACTCTAGCAGTTGAGCTCTCTCACTCTAGCCCCAACATTCCGTCCCATACACACCCATTATAAACTCTGAAATGGGTGAAAAAACATCATGAAACTTAAACTGGAACTGAAGAAAAAGTATAATAGATATTGAAAAGATAAATACAAGTTGAATAGTTGAATGTCTTGTCTTCGTTTTAAAGTTTGAATGGTGGCTCTATGTCAACGTATGTGGAAGTAGTAAGAGTTTAAAAATGAGTAAGTTGAATGAGAATTTGAAGGGTCTCCCCATTGAAATACATGGGAAATTTTTGTTGAATAAAGTTGAATAAAATTAAAAATATAAATGTTAAAAATGAGAAAAGTAGAAGCAGTCATGTCCAAAAGAATAGGAATCTAATGGTGTTTGAATGGTTTTTCTAAGTTGAACGGTTTTGAAGGAGTAGGAGTACAAAAAACGTACGGAATAGATAAAATATAATAATAATAAAGATTAGAATAACAATACTGTGAATGCTTTTCAAGCATTCACACTAACTAGAAAGTGCATTTTCTGAAGAAACTGCAGTGTGAATGCTTGAATCTGAATGTATGCACTGAAATGAATTAATTGCTGAATGTTAAGTTAAAAATCTGAATGAGCTGGAAAATACAGAATTTTTAACCTGAAAATAAAAGTGCAGAACTTTTGAAAGCTGATGTTCACACAGAAGAAGTTGGAAAAAGCTAAGCATGTTTAAAATGTAAATAATAAAAAGATGAGTAATGACAAAAGAAAATTTAGAGTCAGAAAACCTCTGAATGAATATTAAAAGTTCATATTCTTCTAATTGAAATGAACTTAAAAGATGAACAAACATTCTGCAGAAAATACAAACTTTAATATACAGCATGATGTTTTTCAGACATATACACATGTGTATATCATGTTTAATAGTATTACATACATCAATTTGTTTTGTATGTCATAGAAAATAACATAAAAATCTTAAGTCATATTTTACAGCTTCTTTCTGAAAAGGACTGGTAGAATAAAGAAAAATAACTAAATTAAATAACTAAATAAAAAATAATGAGCAACATATGAAATACATGAAAATTCAACTTTTAAAACCACAATCCTGAACCTTTAAATTGTGTTGGTTTCTTAGAACATGGCTGAACAGCTGTTTCTATCGGTCTACTTAATCTTCTGATCTGTCTACACATCTTTTTATTACTCATTCTTTTTTATGTTTTAATGTAAACAGAGTCCACACAGTGGTAAAAGAGAACTGTATAGAGATTTGTGAGTAAACTCAAATGAAAGCCTAAGGTGGTGACACAGTTTAACACATGCAAATAATCAAATAAACACATTAGTCCTTTTTGTGAACATGGATAAATAAGTATCAATACAGCATTGTTCAGCCATGCCACTAAATGCTTTTTTACACATTGTTTTAACCTGGGCTCAGACACAAAGTCCCAAATTTAGTTAGTCCCTGACTTTGAGTTGTGGTTATGACTAATTATTATACACAAGGCTTTATCTATCTAAACTCTAAGGACACAAATATGAAAAAACCTATACTTACCAGCTGATACCCCACACTACACACTAGGTGTGCCATGTGACCTGAAACTTTGGTACAAAATCATCATAATCATTCTGTTAACACTGTTTTTTAACACTGTTTGTGTTGCTGTTCAGCAGTTTAAAATGTTTTAGATTGGATTACATGGAATGAATTTGAATTTTCTTGGGGGTTTTTGTATGTGTTTCGTTCTCAGCAGATTTTTTCTTCCATACTGTTGAATTCCAGTTACCACATTTCTGGTCATATGACATCCCAAGTGCCCACTTAAAAAAATCCCTACAGTTAATTCAACATTAAAACAAAATAAAAAAATGTTAAATAAATAAAGGGTTGCTCTGTGATGAAATACTAAATAAGCATACATTGTACAGAGCACTAACAATGAAAACAATCCTTTAGCCTGTTGATCAGAGAGAGGCAGTCATTATGTCCATTTAAAACCTGTAATCACAGAGCACAATGTTTCTGTGAAACTATGAAGTCCCATATGATCCTCATCATGTCCAGTGACTTCAGAGTGGATCCTCTCTGTCATCCGGCCAGTGTTTGATGTGTGGCAAGCAGCACAGAAGCAGGATAGCTGAGGACTTTAAAAGAAGAGCAGAAAACAGGAATATGTAGTTGTAAATGTAAATATCAGTGATACTTGTCTTGTCAAAGGGAATAAAATAATGAAAATGTTAACTTACACACTCATTTAGAGAGGATCTTGACACTGCACAGAGGAGGCACAGTCAGTCTGACAATGATGGTGATCTCCAGGGATGTTTTCCTGCAGCAACATTCCTGCCAACTGGCCATATGATCCAGAGTAGTTGGTTTGTAATGAACAGAAAGGTGTATATGTTAGGTAGTGTGCACTCAGAGCTGGTCCTAAGAAACAAACACATCCTGTAATAAACTGAATACCTGTAGTAGTGCTGCTGCAAATATGAAGCCCTTCTATCATGAGTGGTTTCAAAGAAGGTGTTTTGGAGGCTCGGTCACAGAAACTGTGCAGTCTGTTCAGTCCTGAGTGTCTCAGCTGTGATGGGGATGGATCACAGAGGGAAACACCTGAGTACAGACATTACAATACACTCTAACACTCCTAAGGTCAAGTGAAAACACAATTTAAACACTTTACAAAGAATGAATACATGTTTTCATGGAAATTATGTCATTAACCCTTTTTGTTGTGAGTAAATCTCACCGACTGCTTGTGGGACAAGCTAGAAGGAGGACTTATCACAGAATGTCTCCTGTGCTCCAGATGTGAAGTCTCACGCTCTGATCGTACGGCGATGAAGATGGTGATGATGAAGCCTCTCTGATCTGTGGCATTACAGTTTCTAGCTGCTATGTGCTTCACACTGTTGGATCTTACATGTGAAGCTTGGAGAAGACACAGGAGGACTGTGTCTCTCTTAAAAAAGAAAAAGAAAAAAGGAAACCTAACACCCCCCCCCTCAGCTCCCACCGTAAACCCCCCCCCCCCACTCAACTCCCCAACCTCACACCATCCAATGTCTATACAAATGTAGGGTATCAGCTGGTAACAGAAAGCAAGTGTTACATATGTACTACTTATGTAACACTGCTGAAACATTTCTGGCCAGAAATGTGCAGTTATCAACCCAGACCCACCCTGATGATTGCACTGGCCGAAACATGATAAAAGCTCATAAAAATGTATGTTTCATCGAAAGATTTGTCCAAAAATATAATCGTATACTTTTGAAAAAGTTTAAAGTTTATAACAAACCAAAATAATAACATTTTTGTAAATAGTATTTCAAAATAGAGGCACACATAAAGTGGCTTAACTGTCATTATTGCTGTAATTAGGTTTGTTTGTTTGTTTGTTTGTTTGTTTTTTTAAAAAGCAACCTTTAGTCATTATTGTTCTCTCAGAAACAATGAAGAAGCTGTTGAACATTTATGTGTTGTGTAGGCAATCCTCTGGTCCACCCTCCCTCCCTCCCAGCCACGGTGAGACTGGGGCAGCCTGGCAGGATGTTGAAGCCTGGCTGCAGAGAGGATATGCCTACACTATTCATTTTAAACTGCTATATTTGATTTTTCTGACATTTATAGGTTACTGTTAGTGAATTTTAGATTTTCTGTGATAAATAAAATTGTCATCTTTTACTGATATCATTACTTAATTCATGTAATTGTATTTTATGTAAACAATTCAACCATTATACTGCAATGCAGAGCGTCAACTTTTAAATATCGCTCTACTTTCTTAAGTCATTCAACAATATAGAAATTACTTACTGTATTCAAAGATCTAGATCATGAATCATCACAGGACAATACACAGTATACTGGGTCATGGTAACTATGGTATGTCTTCATGACTCCAAAATGGAGACATCGATCTGGCTGAGAAATGAAAATTAGGTCAAGCAGTGTGTTCTTCTCTGTGGTAGGGGCAGTGATGACCTGTGCGTATCCCCTAGACTCAAACAACTCCATGATTGGTTTGTTTGCACTGGATAAAACATTCTCATTAAAATCACCACAAACTATGATGGGATGACAGTCCATGATCTCCAATGAGTCTAATAGGCTTACCAGGTTTTTCAGGAATGGCCTCAGAGTGTAGTCTGGAGGTCTGTATACAACTGCAATCAGAGCACTGACTGGTGCTTCAACCTTTAAAGCCAGAAATTCAAGGTCAGTTACATTATGGATGTACTGTTTTTCATGCACTTGAATGTCACTTTTCACATAAACAGCAACTCCACCACCACTTCTGTTTGCCATCTGGGGAAAGTTTGTGTAGGACAGGTGTCTGTTGCGTTTGAACAAATTGTAATTTTCCAAGTGGAGACTCTCTGCGACAAAAGAGCCCCGCAGGTGTGTTTCTGTTAGGCACAAAACATCTGCTAGACACAATTCATGGTGACTTTTGATGTCATTAATGTGAGCTGGCAGTCCCTCTGTATTATGATGAACAATGGTGAAAACCTCTGACCTGCTCAGTGTTTGCCTCACGTGTAGAAGAGGCATCATGTCATCAAGGTTGGCTTGTCTCATGTTCTCAAGCGCTGCAGTGATTTCTGGGTTGGTGAATATTTTTTTCTCCTCCATATCAAGAAGATACAGTCCACTGAGAGACGTCACTCTACTGACAGCTACGTAGGCCATGCCGGGCTCAAAAATGCTCTTAAGAGAGACAACAGCTGATGTAGTTGTCATACCCTGTACCTTATGTATTGTACATGCAAAGGCCAGCTTCACTGGGAACTGTCTTCGTACCACTCCTTTCTGCTTCAGATTCTCCTCTGCTCTCTCAATGTACACCATATCGTCTGCTGGTGTGCGGTTATTCTTTCCAGATGTCTCATTATCCATTTTAAGTCCAAGCTTGATGATGTGTTGGTCATTTTCAGAGTAAACTACTCTAAGTAGTATTCCAAAAGCTCCATTAACCAAACCATTTTGTATGTCAATGTTTCTGGTGAGCATGACACGAGCTCCTTCTGCAACTTTCAGTGTGTCTGGTAACTCGTTTTTACCTCCTTTCAATGGTCTGTCTTGAAGTGCCATTCTGCCAGTTCTAGGATCTTTTCTATAATCATCTGCATGGATGTCAATGATATGAGTGTGGAGCAGAGCCAGTGTTGAAGAGTTGTGTGCATCCACTTCTTTATTAGTTGCAAAAATGTGCAATACATCAGTCGGACAATGGGCTGGTTCAGTTATGGCCTGTAACAACAAATTTCTATCTGCTTCGCAAAGCTCATCCAACTTTCCTTTTACACGAATTCTGTTCAGCATCTCAGCAAAGACAACATCATCTTTCTGACGCATAATCTCAGTCAGAGTGATCATCTGAAAATGCTCCCGCCACAGGTCGATCTCAGACGGGTCGTGCACACAGAGAGGTTTAGACTGTCGCACTGGGGGTAGCTGATAGAAGTCTCCGACAGCAATGACTGACATGCCTCCAAAGGGTCTCCGAGTCCCTTTGATCTGTTTGAGTCTTGCATCTACATATGCAAACAGATGTCTTGACACCATAGACACTTCGTCAATGACGATTATTTCAGCATTCAAAAGTTCTGATCTGACTTCATCCAGCTGATTGCCAAGTCCCTGAATGGGAGGTTTTAAGCTTCTAGGCAGCTTGAGAAGAGAATGCAGTGTTGTTCCAGAAATGTTAAAAGCTGCAGTCCCAGTGAAAGCAGTTAACAGGACGGTGGGTTTTGATATGTCAACGTCGTCTGCATATCTGGGCACTTTGCTCAGTATCTTAGATGCTTCTGAGTAGATGCATTTGATTAGATGTGATTTTCCTGTTCCAGCACCACCATTAATATAAAAGAAAAACTGCTCTGGATTTAGAGCACAGACTCTTTTAATGCACCAGTCTCTAACTGCATAAAATATGCAGGCTTGCTTCTTATTCAGATTTTGAAACATCTGACGTAACAATGTGGGATCAATAGCAGGGGGTTCCCTGATGGCTCTGACTTCTGTTGAAGCATCAGCCTGACGGCTGTAGTCGGGCACATCTTCCTGTTCATTTTCATTGTCTCGCTCTCTTTCTTGTTCGACAAGTGGCAACCTTACGAGATCTGATTCAGGTGCCAGATTACACCATTCGTCAGTCACACCTCTGTTCTGCTCATATTCCTCAACAGCGCTCTCGATCTCCTCACTGTTTTTCTCATATTTTTCTCTGTTTCTTTTGACAATGTGTTGCACGTACTCAAGATGGTCAGTACCTGGTAGCTGTACACAGCCAGCACCATAGAAAGCCTGATAGGTTGGCAACGATGGTGTTTTCAGTTCGTGGTCTGAACGATGAGGAAGGTACAGTTTAAGCAGTCTTCCGTAATATTGCTCTGGATGTTTTTCTTGTGAGCAGCGGTGAAATCTGATGATAGCAGGCTTATTGTTTTTGCGCCTTTGCACAAACCCCATCTCATTGAGAAGGGGCAAAACATCTTTACCTTTTTTCTGTTGGCCATAGACAATCCTGCAAGTAGCAGCAAAGTCTGCCATGCACATCTCCTCATACTCTGGTGTTTCAGGTCTGGCTTTGTATTTGTCATTCAAAGATGTCATCCAAACATTGGAAGACTCAGGTGTTGTGTTGTCCAGAACTGACAGGGGACGACTCATTTTCACAGGATTATCATCAGTTGGAATGAATATTACAGCACGTGAGCATTGCTTCATGTGAAGACCACATGCACGAGCAACACACTCCTGTGCACTGATCTCTCGCTTCTTTGAATATGCCTGCATGACGGCTCTCATTTCATCGCACTCATTTACACTGTCCTTATGGGAGTTCTCAATGACAGTTTTCAGGTACTCAGATAGCCCGCCCTCTTTTTTTGATATATATTTCATTAAATAATTTGCAGCACCAAAAGCATCTAAAACAAAGCTTATGTCGATATTACTGTTCCAGGCTTCAAGCAGATGTGGATTATAGCCGTTTATCCAAGAGTCTTTTGGATCACGCTTTAGTATGATCGTACTCCTCATGTTCATTTTATTCAGGTATCTCTCATATTCTGCATGTGTCAACTTGCATCTTTCCAAGAGCTGCTCTAAACTCATGGAAGCAGTTTCAGGTTCATTTAGCAGCTGGTTCAGTGGTCTGAGCTTGTTCTTTGCCGTTTCTACTTCCAGTGCATCATCCTCACTGGGTCTTGTGATCATTGTCTCATTGCAGGGTGGTTTGGGAAAACCAAAACGGCACCCGGAGCTTAAACTCCTAAAGCACGTCTTTGTGTGGTTCTTACTGTGTTTTTGCACTTCTGTTACTTTTTTGTACAGTTCAGGTTGTTTATGTGGATCAGGCAGCTGAGCTGTGATGTATTTGTTTATAAAATCAACAACAGTTTGCTCATCATCCTCCTCAAACACAGGAGCACCTTCTACCCACAGGAGGCAGTGTATGTGTGGGCTTCCTCTGTGCTGAAACTCAACTCTGTAAAAGTAGTCAATGACTTTGCCAAGTGGCTCTGCGGGAGATAAGAGTAAATCTCTGAATAATGCTTCAACTCTCTTGTCAAACATGCGCATTGTTGTGACAGGATTGCTTCTCAGGATGTCACACTTTGCCGACCAGTCGAGTCCTTCAAAATTCACTTGTTCACCTTGCTGCCTTGTTATTGCCTCGATCACTTCAGGCCAGCGCATTTCAGCAGCTGAAAATGTGCAAAAGAACGTGGGAGTTCCCAACTGTCTGATCATGGCAAAAAGATCTCTTGTTGTTTTCTCCCAATAGGCTGGGGTTCCTCTCAGAGGCTGCATGAATCTCACTGCATCTTTATTTCGCACCAGTTTCTCCACCTCATGTTTATCTTGTAACATGCCTGAGGTTATTTTTCTACCATCTCTGGTCAGAGGCTTTGCCTTCCTTAACTGTATTGTCATGCTGGAAGTAGCCAAGTGTATTTCAGTCACAAACTGTGCAAAGAACAAATAGTTTGTGTCTTTGGCAAAACGATCATCAATGCAGAAAAGTCTTGATTTGAAATACCCACTGGGGGATACTTTGATCAGCCTTCTTTCATCAAGTGTGTTTTGGCCTGTAGGAAACTGCACAGGGAAGGCCATGGCCTCCAGTTTAGGTGTTTTGAAAAAACTTATTGGATTGTTTCTCTCTGCAGGAGCAACAGAGTAGATTCCTTCACTGAAACATAATATCTCCTCAGCCACATCAGGGGGCTGCAAACAGGACTCGAGTGAAAAACCACCATTAGTCAGTCCATCCGCTTGCTCTGAATCATCTCTCATCTGTTCATGTGATTGTTCACCATCACAGGGTAACATGTCAATATCCTGTTCATTTTTATTTTGTGCTTCACTCAGTGCATTTTTCTCACAGCTGTCAATTTCCATTAAATCAGCCTCATCATAATCGTCCTCATTCATGTTTTCATCATCCTCCTCCTCCTCATCTTCATCAGGAAGTGTTGGGTCACACAGCTCAGGATCATCTCTGATGCTCACATCCTTATACTGTGGATGAATCTGCTTGAGTTTATGCAGTGCTTGCACAAGTTTAGACCAGCTTACAGTCTGAAACAGCTGATGACCTTTGTAAGACAAGCGTCTCTTCAATTTTATTCTCATCACCTGAGAATTAATTCTCAATCGAGGTAGTGCTTCAACAGTTTCCTGTACCTCTGATGGGACACAGACCACATTTCCTCTAATTGCTCTTTGTCTGCCTTTGGGAAGAGGAATGATCTTGGCAAATGGTATGCACTTGGCTATGAGATGTCTCTCCAGTATGTTGAGATCAGACAATTCAGCTGGAATATCAGCAAGATTCAGTTTATTGGCAACAGCAAGTGCTGGCATGGATCCATTTTTAAGATGATCGTGGCAGGTGTGACAAATCCACTCTCTCTTTCTCTCATCGGGCACATTGCACTGCTCATTTCTGCAGTTTTCATCACAAACATGAACATACTTTCCTGTCAAACATGTTGCAACCACATGTGGGTTTTTGACATAATTTGACCTTCTGCAGGGTCGTACTTGGTTTGGAAATGAAGCCTTGAAACATACAGTACATGGGTATGATGGTCCAACTTTGATTTGTGATTTGAACACAGATATGGCCTCATTGATCACACTGTTGTCACTCTCTTGGGTTTGTCTGTTCACCCATCTGTATTTCCTTTTTATTTTCATTGCACATCTCATGTTGTGCATAATCCTGAATGCAAGATTACTTTGATACCTGTCTCGCATTAGTTTTTTCATTAGTTGTCTGTGTCTTACTCTGAATGCGTTATCACGTGCATAACGCTGAGTCACTCGAGATCTCTGTCTCTCTCTGAATTCAGGGTTTTCTTGATACCTTTTAGTTATATAGTTTTTTTGTTTTTGTCTAAATTCAGCATTGTCACAGTAGCGTCTTTTAATATATTGTTGTTGTTTCTTTCTGAATTCATCGTTCTCACAGTAGCGTCTTTTAATATATTGTTGTTGTTTCTTTCTGAATTCATCGTTCTCACAGTAGCGTCTTTTAATATATTGTTGTTGTTTCTTTCTGAATTCATCGTTCTCACAGTAGCGTCTTTTAATATATTGTTGTTGTTTCTTTCTGAATTCATCGTTCTCACAGTAGCGTCTTTTAATATATTGTTGTTGTTTCTTTCTGAATTCATCGTTCTCACAGTAGCGTCTTTTAATATATTGTTGTTGTTTCTTTCTGAATTCATCGTTCTCACAGTAGCGTCTTTTAATATATTGTTGTTGTTTCTTTCTAACTGTAGCATTCTCAGAAAAACGTTTTTTAACATATTGTTTTTGTTTCTTTCTGAATTCATCATTTTCACAGTAACGTCTTCTAATATATCTCTGTTGTTTCTGTCTCAATTCATCATTCTCACAATAACGTCTTTTCATATACTGTTGTTTTTTCTGTCTGACTTCAGGATTGTTTTTATATGCCTCGCTTGTGCAAGACTTTTTCTTTTCTTTGTACTCTTTGTTTGAAGCATACTTTTGTCGTTCTTTCCTTTTTTGGTTTTCTTTTCTCTGATTTCTGGGTTTCTCTGATGCCATTAATCTTCTTTTCATTTTGTGCCTTTGTTGTTTATTAACTTTTTTCAGTTTTTGTAAAACTATATCAGAAAGATCACAGGAAGCAACATTTGTTATTGCAGCATTTGATTGACATAAAAAAGCATCCCTTGATGGAAGGAAACTTAATTCACTGCATAGTTCTTCAGTTGGTATATTAGGAGGTTCATTCTGATCTTCATATGATGTGAACTGAGTCACGTGAACTTCTTTTTGTTTCACCGGTGGCGTACAAATGGACATTTGACAAAAGATGTTCTCAGTCAGATCAGTCATTGTGTTTCTCCTTGGAGAAGAGGAGTTTGCTTCATCAACAGTTGTATCAGAGTGAGTAGGTGCCACAGCAGTGGCAGCTGTTGGTCTGCAGACTGTGTCTGTGATAGTATCACTCAGGTTGACTGTGCTCATACTGTAGAACTGCACAGGCTTCAGTTCATAGTTACAAGAGGGTGATATCTCCATCATTTCATAAGAATCTTGGATCCTCTTAATCATGTCACTGAGGAGTGTGAATTTCAGCATCACTGCTGTACCACGATTACGTGACTGTAGTAATAGAGGAAGACCACTGGGTGTTCTGGAGTGTGGATCAAAGAAACCATATTTGCCTGATGTGGATCTGAACACTGCGATACACAATCCACTCATAATCAATAAGGCATACTGCACATCTGACAACAGGCAGCTCAGTCCTGCTTCTAAGCTGAGAAAGGTATCTACTGCCTCCTCTGGAGGTTCTTCAAATGTCCCATACCGGGAAGGCTGTGTCATGTCGACATCATACATAGACCAGCGAGCATCAACTTTGTCTGGCAGCTCATCGGTTGCCAAATGAATATTTTTAGGAAATCTTTTCTTGGCCTCTTTGTACATCACATCACCTTTATCCAAGACCAGATTAAGGTCAGCTGTAGTCATGTTTTCATTCTCATGAAGGAATGCAAGAAATGTGAGTGAGTTGCATGTGCACTGCTTGTTTCTGGAGTCTCCATATTTAGGATGTGCCTGGCTGTGAGATGCACAGACAAGTGTAATAGAGGGCTGGTTTTCAAGGTTCACTCTTTCTGCATGAGATGGTCCTGCCACATCACTGTGACAGCCTCTTTTCAAAAAGTCAGCATAACCCACCTGTGGGGCACTTGACACCTCATGTTGTTCATTAACTTTATGCTGCAGTCCACTCTTTACAGCATCAGCATAAGATACCTGTTGTACATGTGCAGGAACATGTTGACCTGCCTGTTTGACACTGTCAGAATTGGTCTTTGTAGACACACTGTCTTCTGCAGAGCTCTGAGGAAAATCAAACTCAGCTTGTTCACATATTGGTACACTGTGAAACTCATGAAACTTCTTCCAGCGTTGTTTTGCAGCTTGTGACTTTTTCTGCTTCCTTGGCATTTTCACACACCTGCAAGTGTTTCTTAGTCTTTAGAAAATATGTTCACAAGATAAGAGTGGCACACACCAGGAGATGTTGTCTTTGTTTTTATATTTCAGTTTTTATTTGTCTTAAACAGTTGTCTTTCGTTTGACAGTTTGTTCTTCAGTTGAGAGAATATTATGCACTCTCTTTATTGGCTTGGCATTTTTCAGCAGCAAGCCAAGAGTGAAAAACAGGTAGAGAGAAAATTTAGAAGAGAGAACAGGCAGAGCAGGAGAGACACGGCTGGGAAATCACAATCAAACCGTGAATTAGTTTTCTTTGTTTGTTCAGTTTGTTCTCAGGTAGAGGCAATATATGCACTCTTTATTGCTTTAATGGCTTGGCGTTTTTCAGCAGCAAGCCAAGAGTGAAAAACAGGTAGAGAGAAAATTTAGAAGAGAGAACAGGCAGAGCAGGAGAGACACGGCTTTAAATCAAACCGCAGATTTTTCTTTGTTTGTTCAGTTTGTTCATAGGTTGAGGCAAAATATGCACTCTTTATTGTTTTATTGGCTTGTGCGTTTTTCAGCAGCAAGCCAAGAGTGAAAAACAGGTAGAGAGAAAATTTAGCAGAGAGAACAGACAGAGCAGGAGAGACACGGCTTTAAATCAAACCGCAAAAGGATTGTTGGTTTGGCAAAATTTCTCACAAACCACAGAGTGAAATACAGATGGAAAGAAGGCAGAGACAATAGGTGGAGCAGGACAGAGGATAGAGGGGTTGGGGGGTTGGGATGTGAGAGAGAAGACTGGAGATCTGGTCCTTGTTCTTCTTCTTCTACACACTCTGAACAAAAAACAAGAAAAAAAAATAATTTTATTAAAATTATATCACATGGTAATTGTATGAACTAAATGTGACTACTGCAAAAGGACAAAACAAATATTCAAGCTAAACTGTTGTCGGCTGCCATGTGCAAAAAGTTGCATAATTGGGCACTTTTTAAAAGAATAAATATTTAATTAAATTCAGCAATAATATTTTTAAATACAAATATGATTGAGTGAATCATTAATTAATCACATGTAGTGTGACTACAAAAATGTACGAAAAAAATATTTTAGCCCAATTGTTAAGCTGCACTTATGTGTATTTATTATAAAATTGTGTTTAAAAGGTCTAGCACAAAGTTTGAACCCATCACTTTACAGCTTATATTAGTCATATTATTTTTTTATTTTGGTCTACTTCTCTTACAGTATGTGCACACCTACCAGGCAAAGCACAGTGTCAGTCAGGTTCCTGAAAGAAACGAGAAATAATACGTTAGTTGTCTGTACAGTGTTATCAGACTAACAGAAATACAAAGCCCACACGACATGATACACTGAACTTCTAGTCAGCAGGGTAATTATAGAGTAATATAGCACACCAACTGATACAGCAGTCATTTTACAATTCAAACTAGTTAACTGAAGTATTGCCACTTATGTAAGGCTACTGTTAGACTGTTACTAGCCTTAGCATTGCTGCTAGCGCTAGCATTCCGGCTAGCATTAGCACTTCAGTTAGTGTTAGCATTGCAGCTAGCGCTAGCGCTAGCACTCTTACTGTTAAAACTGAGCCACAATGGCAATAATAAAGCTAATTTCTTACTTTTGTCTCACTGACCGGCAAGAAATATCACAGGAATATTAGTTTTGTCAGTTAACAACTGCTAAGGCTAGTGTTAGCACTATAGCTAGCGTTAGCATTGTTGCTAGCATTAGCATTGAAGCTAGCATTAGCACTGCTGCTAACAGCAAAACGTAATAAACGTATATAAATGATAGCGAAGGTTATTTTTTTTCTTTCTTTCTTCTTTGAATTGTTTTTAACTCTGTTGGACTTGATATGTGAGTTTAAATGTCAAACATGTATTTTTTCCATCATAAAAATAAAACACTGCAGTACTGAGTGTATTGTACTTACCACAGCAGAGAGCAAAGCGGAATGACGACAGTTGGTCCAGTGATAGGTTAAAAACAGATGAGGCGTTCAGGTGGTGCTTGGAAATTTGACCATCAGTTTGAACAGCAATAATGAGCATATACATGTCTGTGTGTTGGTCTCTGTGTGTGTGACAGACATAGAGAGATAGAGGGAAAAAATACACTATACTAGTGTACAAATTGGTCCTTTTTGCCCAAGTATAAGCGAATGAGTGACATACAGAAAAACAGGGCAACTGGCATTAAATGAGCAAATAAAAAGTATTAAATCTTGAACTGTTTTGTGGGTTTTATTTTAAGACTACTTTGAGTGTATTCGTGGGGAGATAAACTATACAGACTATAAACAGAGACATTAAATGAGATTAGGTTAGTTAAACGTTAGTTAAAAGGTGGGGAAATTAACTACAGACCGATAGATGCTGAGAGCTTTAATTATCCAGTCAGAAAGGATGATTTTGAAGTCATCAACTGACTCCAACTGCCCAGATCTGAAAAACCTTTGTGCCAATCACAATGCTCTACTTAGTTGGCATATACTAATTAATCTGTGGCAAAACCCTGTCAAATCTGTCTTATTGTACTTTTGAAAAAGTTAATCTTACTACAATCTAACATTTTTAGGTTTAACCTTGGCAGAGTGAGAGAGAGCTCGTTAAGCAGGCAGGTGTGAGCCTGCACAGACATGCACCTCACTTTTGCTGCTTAAAATGAACAGAAAAGTCAGGCCGAAACAAATCGTTCCCATATGAAAAGTACAAGTCGTATTGACGAAATTCTTTCACCGTGAGCGACAGCAGCTTCTAGTCTACTGAATTCTCAGTTTTCATGCCTGTGGAGTTTATTATATGGACGTGGTGACAGTGTAAAGACACCATGCTCTTCTGATTTTCAAACGAACCTTCTGAGCCATTTTAACATTAGAGTCTATGGAAGAGTTGGAGGGAGGAGGCTGTGCATTGGTGACATTTATGAAAGAACCATAACACCTAGTACAATAGTAAACACATTGGATGAAAGAGGACAGCCATGGCTACGTTTTGAGGGTAAAATCATACCTGTAGAGCAAACGCTGTGGACACAGCAGCAGTTTTAAAAAAGATTTTAAGATTAATTTTTTTGCTCCTCTCACTCTAGCAGTTGAGCTGTCTCACTCTAGCCCCAACATTCCGTCCCATACACACCCATTATAAACTCTGAAACGGGTGAAAAAACATCATGAAACTTAAACTGGAACTGAAGAAAAAGTATAATAGATATTGAAAAGATAAATACAAGTTGAATAGTTGAATGTCTTGTCTTCGTTTTAAAGTTTGAATGGTGGCTCTATGTCAATGTATGTGGAAGTAGTAAGAGTTTAAAAATGAGTAAGTTGAATGAGGATTTGAAGGGTCTCCCCATTGAAATACATTATAAATTTTTGTTGAATAAAGTTGAATAAAATTAAAAATATAAATGTTAAAAATATGAAAAATAGAAGCAGTGTTGTTCAAAAGAATAGGAATCTAACGGTGTTTGAATGGTTTTTCTAAGTTGAACGGTTTTGAAGTTATAGGATTACAAAAAACGTACGGAATACAGAATAAAATATAATAATAATAATAATAATAATAATAAAGATTAGAAGAACAATACTGTGAATGCTTTTCAAGCATTCACACTAACTAGAAAGTGCATTTTCTGAAGAAACTGCAGTGTGAATGCTTGAATCTGAATGTATGCACTGAAATGAATTAATTGCTGAATTTTGAGTTAAAAATATTAAATGAAATTTTAAAAAAACAAACAAAAAACCCCCGAATTTAACCTGAAAACAAAGGTGCTGAACTGCTAAAAGCTGAAGGTTACACAGAAGAAGGAGTTGGAAAAAAACTGAAAATGTTTTAAATGTAAATTAGAAAACCCTAAGAAATGAGAAAAGAACATTTAGAGTCAGAAAACATCTGAATGAATATCAAAAGGTCATATTCTTTGAATCACTGAATGACTCAAATGTGATCCCTCCACTTTGATCCACACAGTTTAAAAAGTTTAAATGCCTGAGCTTTGAAAGATACGGTGTTGGAAAGAGAACAATAATGGCGACAATTTGAGGGTAAAATGATGGCTGTAACACTGTGGACACAGCAGCAGTTGAAAGAGAAGTGCTAAAGATGAATCTTGGCACAGTGGCAGGCAGAGCTCGTTAAGCAGGCAGGTGTGAGCCTGGTTGCTATAGTGACCGCACCCAATGGCTCCATACACACGTACACAGACATGCGCCTCACTTTTGCTGCTTAAAATGAACAGAAAAGTCAGGCCCAAACAAATTCTTCCCAAATGAAAAGTACATGTCGTATTGACAAAATTCTTTCACCGTGAGCGACAGCCATGTCTAGTCTACCTAATTCTCAGTTTTCATGCCTGTGGAGTTTATTATATGGACGTGGTGACAGTGTAAAGACACCATGCTCTTCTGATTTTCAAACCAACCTTCTGAGCCATTTTAACATTAGAGTCTATGGAAGAGTTGGAGGGAGGAGGCTGTGCATTGGTGACATTTATGAAAGAACCATAACACCTAGTACAATAGTAAACACATTGGATGAAAGAGGACAGCCGTGGCTACGTTTTGAGGGTAAAATCATACCTGTAGAGCAAACGCTGTGGACACAGCAGCAGTTTTAAAAAAGATTTTAAGATTAATTTTTTTGCTCCTCTCACTCTAGCAGTTGAGCTGTCTCACTCTAGCCCCAACATTCCGTCCCATACACACCCATTATAAACTCTGAAACGGGTGAAAAAACATCATGAAACTTAAACTGGAACTGAAGAAAAAGTATAATAGATATTGAAAAGATAAATACAAGTTGAATAGTTGAATGTCTTGTCTTCGTTTTAAAGTTTGAATGGTGGCTCTATGTCAATGTATGTGGAAGTAGTAAGAGTTTAAAAATGAGTAAGTTGAATGAGGATTTGAAGGGTCTCCCCATTGAAATACATTATAAATTTTTGTTGAATAAAGTTGAATAAAATTAAAAATATAAATGTTAAAAATATGAAAAATAGAAGCAGTGTTGTCCAAAAGAATAGGAATCTAACGGTGTTTGAATGGTTTTTCTAAGTTGAACGGTTTTGAAGTTATAGGATTACAAAAAACGTACGGAATAGATAATAATAATAAAATAGAATAATAATAATAAAGATTAGAAGAACAATACTGTGAATGCTTTTCAAGCATTCACACTAACTAGAAAGTGCATTTTCTGAAGAAACTGCAGTGTGAATGCTTGAATCTGAATGTATGCACTGAAATGAATTAATTGCTGAATTTTGAGTTAAAAATATTGAATGAGATAAAAAAAAAAAAAAAAAAAACGAATTTAACCTGAAAACAAAGGTGCTGAACTGCTAAAAGCTGAAGGTTACACAGAAGAAGGAGTTGGAAAAAAACTGAAAATGTTTTAAATGTAAATTAGAAAACCCTAAGAAATGAGAAAAGAACATTTAGAGTCAGAAAACATCTGAATGAATATTAAAAGGTCATATTCTTTGAATCACTGAATGACTCAAATGTGATCCCTCCACTTTGATCCACACAGTTTAAAAAGTTTAAATGCCTGAGCTTTGAAAGATACGGTGTTGGAAAGAGAACAATAATGGCGACAATTTGAGGGTAAAATGATGGCTGTGACACTGTGGACACAGCAGCAGTTGAAAGAGAAGTGCTTAAGATGAATCTTGGTACAGTGGCAGGCAGAGCTCGTTAAGCAGGCAGGTGTGAGCCTGGTTGCTATAGTGACCGCACCCAATGGCTCCATACACACGTACACAGACATGCGCCTCACTTTTGCTGCTTAAAATGAACAGAAAAGTCAGGCCGAAACAAATCGTTCCCAAATGAAAAGTAAAAGTCGTATTGACAAAATTCTTTCACCGTGAGTGACAGCAGCTTCTAGTCTACTGAATTCTCAGTTTTCATGCCTGTGGAGTTTATTATATGGACGTGGTGACAGTGGAAAGACACCATGCTCTTCTGATTTTCAAACGAACCTTCTGAGCCATTTTAACATTAGAGTCTATGGAAGAGTTGGAGGGAGGAGGCTGTGCATTGGTGACATTTATGAAAGAACCGTAACACCTAGGACAATAGTAAACACATTGGATGAAAGAGGACAGCGATGGCTACGTTTTGAGGGTAAAATCATACCTGTAGAGCAAACGCTGCGGACACAGCAGCAGTTTTAAAAAAGATTTTAAGATGAATTTTTTTGCTCCTCTCACTCTAGCAGTTGAGCTGCCTCACTCTAGCCCCAACATTCCGTCCCATACACACCCATTATAAACTCTGAAACGGGTGAAAAAACATCATGAAACTTAAACTGGAACTGAAGAAAAAGTATAATAGATATTGAAAAGATAAATACAAGTTGAATAGTTGAATGTCTTGTCTTCGTTTTAAAGTTTGAATGGTGGCTCTATGTGAACGTATGTTGAAGTAGTAAGAGTTTAAAAATGAGTAAGTTGAATGAGAATTTGAAGGGTCTCCCCATTGAAATACATGGGAAATTTTTGTTGAATAAAGTTGAATAAAATTAAAAATATAAATGTTAAAAATGACAAAAATAGAAGCAATGTTGTCCAAAATAATAGGAATCTAACGATGTTTGAATGGTTTTTCTAAGTTGAACGGTTTTGAAGGAGTAGGCTTTCAAAAAACGTACGGAAAAATAAAATATAACTAGAAAAATTTGCATTTCCTGCGAAAATGCTGTGTGGATGCCTTAACGCTGAAGATATCTGCTGAAAAAAGCTGAAAAAGTTGAAAAAAAAAAAAATGCCTTGCAGGATTAGAACCTGGCCCTCCTGGTCAAAGGGCAGCTATTTAGCTCACTGAGCCAAACACTTTCTCACAAAGAAACGGTGGAGAGATTGACAATTGTGCTAGCAGAATTTGGGCAAAAAAAAGGTGGTGAAAATTCTGCTGAAAAGAATTCAATCAGCAGAATTTCTGCTGAAAAGAGTTTTTTTCTGAAAACAGCAGAAAAAACTGAAAATTTTGCTGAAAAGAGCTGAATGAGCAGAAATCTGCTGAAAAGAGGTTTTTGCTGAAAAAGAGCTGAAAAAGTTTGGATTTGTGCTGAAAAGGGGTTAAAAAAACTGAAAATTTTGCTGAAAAGGGGTGAAAAAGATGAAATTTGTGTTGAAAAGAGTTTAAAAAAAGTTTAACTGTTAAGTGAAAGAAATGTTGCCATAAGCTGGATTTGAACCCAGGCCTCCCAGTCTGAGAACGGATGCTTATCTCACTGAGCTAAAACACAGCTCAGCCCATCATGCAAAATCAGTGACCACATTGATAATGTGTTCCATTCATTTCAATGGTCAAAAGTCATAACACACATCAGCAGAAATAGCAGAATTTTTTAAAGTTTAAACATAGTATTTCTGCTAAAACTTAGTATTTATACTAAATAATATTTTTTTTCCTGCCAAATCATAGCATTCGTGCTGGAACACAGAAAGTTCTGCCAAATCATACAATTTGTACTAAAACATTATTTATGATTTAGCAGAAACACTGGGACTTGGTAGAAATACTATGATTTACATGAAATACTTTGACTTAGCAGAAGTACTACAATCTAGGAAAAAAGTACTACAGCATAGCAGAAATTCTATCATTGAGCAGAATTACTAGGATTTAGAAGAAATACTAAGATTTGGCACAAACACTGATGTGGCTCAAGAACCTTTATTGTGCAGTTATACTATGATTTGGAAGAAATACTATACTTTGGCACAAATACTATGATTTGGAAGAAATACTATGTTTTAGCACAAATACTATGATTTGGCTCAAATACTATAACTATCCTCGGTCAGAAGGAGAGGCTGACATCCAGGGATTAGATTACCACAGGTGGAGTTTATTGCGGTCAGATGGATGGTACAGGGAGGTATGGCATACAGTAGGAGGATGTGGAGAGGTGATATGGTGTGGTTTCTATGATTAAGAACAGGGTATGCATTACAACATGCATACAGATTAAAGATTAAGAAAACTGGCAACAAATTCCTCCACTACAAATCAGTCTGATGCCACTTTTTACAGTGTTCCCGTTTACTAAGGCACTACCCAAAAGGCGCCACAAGAGGGCACTCCAACACAAGAGATGACCTATTTACACTGATGCACTTAGTAAACAGCCCCTACTTAGCCACTACATAACACAGTGATATTACAGTATGACTGAGTAGTAATACTATAACATAACAGATTTCCTAAAAAAACTATGAAATTGCAGGAATTCTATGACTTGGCAGAGATACTACGTTTTAGCACAAATACTATAACAACGCAGAAATACTATGACTTAGTAGTAATACTATAACATAACAGTTCAATGTTCTTGCACAAATACCACAATATGGCAGAAATACTATGTTTTAGCACAAATACTGTGATTTGGTATGAATACTACGATTTGATACACATACTATATTCCGCAGATACACTATAACATAACAGATATTCTACGACTTAGTAGTAATACTATAACATAACAGAATTATTAATTGGGCACAAATACCACGATTTGGCAAAAATACTATGATTGGGTACAAATACTATGATTTGGCAATAATACTGCATTTTAACACAACTACTGAGATTTGATTGAAATACTATGATTTAGAAGAAATACTATTACTCAATACAAATACGATACTTTGGGACAAATACTATGTTTTGGTTCCAATACTATGATGTGCAACAAATACTATGATTTGGCACAAGTACTATGATTTAGTACAAATACTATGATTTGGCAGAAATACTATGACTTAGTAGTAATACTATAACATAACAGATTTCCTAAAAAAAAACTATGAAATTGCATTAATTCTATGACTTGGCAGAGATACTACGTTTTAGCACAAATACTATAACAACGCAGTAATACTATGACTTAGTAGTAATACTATAACATAACAGTTCAATGTTCTTGCACAAATACCACAATATGGCAGAAATACTATGTTTTAGCACAAATACTGTGATTTGGTATGAATACTACGATTTGATACACATACTATATTCCGCAGATACACTATAACATAACAGATATTCTACGACTTAGTAGTAATACTATAACATAACAGAATTATTAATTGGGCACAAATACCACGATTTGGCAAAAATACTATGATTGGGTACAAATACTATGATTTGGCAATAATACTGCATTTTAACACAACTACTGAGATTTGATTGAAATACTATGATTTAGAAGAAATACTATTACTCAATACAAATACGATACTTTGGGACAAATACTATGTTTTGGTTCCAATACTATGATGTGCAACAAATACTATGATTTGGCACAAGTACTATGATTTAGTACAAATACTATGATTTGGCAGAAATACTATGACTTAGTAGTAATACTATAACATAACAGATTTCCTAAAAAAAAACTATGAAATTGCATTAATTCTATGACTTGGCAGAGATACTACTTTTTGGCACAAATACTATAACAACGCAGTAATACTATGACTTAGTAGTAATACTATAACATAACAGTTCAATGTTCTTGCACAAATACCACAATATGGCAGAAATACTATGTTTTGGCACAAATACTGTGATTTGGTATAAATACTACGATTTGGCACACATACTATATTCCGCAGATACACTATAACATAACAGATATTCTACGACTTAGTAGTAATACTATAACATAACAGAATTATTAATAGGGCACAAATACCACGATTTGGCAAAAATACTATGATTGGGTACAAATACTATGATTTGGCACAAGTACTATCATTTAGTACAAATACTATGATTGGGCAGAAGTACTATGTTTCAGTACAAATACAATGTTTTGGCAGGAATACTCTGATTTAGCAGAAATACTATATTTTAACATAAATACTGTCTTTTGGCAGAAAATCCTGCTAAAAAGGACTATTTCTGCTTTTTAGCAGAAATACTGTAATTTGGCATAAATACTATAATTTGGGATAAATACTATGATTTGGCACATATAATATATTCAGCACATATATTATAAAATAACAGAAATATTATGATTTGGCCTCAAAACCATGATTTTGCACAAATACCATGATTTTGCAAAAATACTATGAATTGGCAGAAATACTATGATTTAGCAGAAGTACTAAGATGTAGTAGAAGTACTTTGCTTTAGCAGAAATACTATGATTGAGGAGTAATACCTAAACATAGGAGAAATATTGATACACAGACACACATACACAGACAGTAAAGGGAACAGGAGCTGTTGAGAGTCTGGGCTTGGTATATGTAGGTCAGTTAAATTAGCTGCACCTGCTGTAGTCAGCCCTTACACACACAGAGACAGAGAGAGGTGTGAGTTTTCTTCAGTGTATTTCTGACATTCAGGATTCCCCTCGAACAAATGGCCATAATTTCCTAACCGTAGAGGCTAGAACGGTCATTCAGGCATCGTTTTATTCAGAAGAGATGGGGGAATCTTCAGGTCTTCATAATTCAGAGATAAAACATAAATTATTAAAGATATATGACTTGTAATACACTGTAACTGAGTAGAGGCGAAGCAAAAACTGCCTTGACTTGCTCTCAAACAACCTTTGGTAACTCTAAATCTATATGGAGCATCAAAATCATTCTTTCACCGTAAGAAACAGCAGGTTTTGGTGAACAGTCATGGAAATTTTCAGGGCTCTGTGAAAATCCATCAAAAAGATATGACGAGAGAAAAAAGTGGTTCATTTCCAGAGATTGAAATCTGATGAAATCTGAGCGAGGGACAAATTTCCTACCCTCAAACAAGTCCAACTCATTTCAGAACGGTAATAGGTGAGAAAGAAATTCTTGAATTGTGAGCGTCAGGAGTGTCTGAAGATATACGGGGACAAGCCTCATGTCTTAACTTTGCTTCGTTAAGGAGATATGACAATTTGAAAATGCCTCTCATCAAAGAAATCCAGCGGTGATTTTGAACAAACTCTCCATTGAGTTTATATGGAGAGTTTTCTGACTTTGTGTTACTCTGAGGAGATTTGCAAAATATCTATAAGTCCCACAACAATGATAGTGACATTTTCTGAAAGCCAGCAAAAATACCTACGTTTTGATGTATAATTTGTGGGGCTTGAGTGGAAATTGAGCGAGTAGCAAGAAGTTGTTTGGACATGCAGAGAAAATTCAAACAGTTTCACTGTCACCTCTGAGTTAATTGCATAGCAACCATAGCAACGCATGTATTTTCTGAAAAATCACAATTTTGCAACTGAAGACTTAAAGAGAGATAAGATGAAAACGGTAGAAGATCTGAAAAAGCTGAATCACACAGGAATAGCCCAATCATTTGAGAACGTTTTAAAGTTTGAATGGAGTTTCTAGGTGAAAGTATGAGGAAGTAGTTAAGTTTCAAAGACAAGAAAGTTTTAGCAGAATTGTGGAAGTTTCCCATTCATTTCAATGGGACAAATTAAAGGAAAAAAGTGTAATATTTTAAAAAGTATAATAGTAATAAACACCAAAAGTCATAGCCGGCATTAGCAGAAAGAGCAGAACAGTTTAGAGTTTGAACGGTGAAAATAGCACAAAAATTGTGGAAGTAGATCCACGGCGAAAAGTGTACGGAAACACCCGGAATAATAAAGAATAAAGAGAAACAGGAACTCAATAGTGTGGATGCCTATTAAGGCATCCACACAACTAGAAAGTGCATTTTCTGAAGAAACTGCAGTGTGAATGCTTGAATCTGAATGTATGCACTGAAATGAATTAATTGCTGAATTTTGAGTTAAAAATATTGAATGAGATTAAAAAAACAAAAAAAAAAAACACGAATTTAACCTGAAAACAAAGGTGCTGAACTGCTAAAAGCTGAAGGTTACACAGAAGAAGGAGTTGGAAAAAAACTGAAAATGTTTTAAATGTAAATTAGAAAACCCTAAGAAATGAGAAAAGAACATTTAGAGTCAGAAAACATCTGAATGAATATTAAAAGGTCATATTCTTTGAATCACTGAATGACTAAAATGTGATCCCTCCACTTGGACCCACACAGTTTAAAAAGTTTACATCTCTGAGCTTTGAAAGACAAGATGTTGGAAAAAGAACAACGATGGCGACGTTTTGAGGGTAAAATGATGGCTTTAACACTGTGGACACAGCAGCAGTTGAAAGAGAAGTGTTTAAGATGAATCTTGGCAGAGAGAGAGAGAGAGCTCGTTAAGCAGGCAGGTGTGAGCCTGGTTGCTATAGTGACCGCACCCAAGGGCTCCATACACACGTACACAGACATGCGCCTCACTTTTGCTGCTTAAAATGAACAGAAAAGTCAGGCCGAAACAAATCGCTCCCAAATGAAAAGTAAAAGTCGTATTGACAAAATTCTTTCACCGTGAGCGACAGCAATGTCTAGTCTACTGAATTCTCAGTTTTCATGCCTGTGGAGTTTATTATATGGACGTGGTGACAGTGGAAAGACACCATGCTCTTCTGATTTTCAAAAGAACCTTCTGAGCCATTTTAACATTAGAGTCTATGGAAGAGTTGGAGGGAGGAGGCTGTGCATTGGTGACATTTATGAAAGAACCATAACACCTAGGACAATAGTAAACACATTGGATGAAAGAGGACAGCGATGGCTACGTTTTGAGGGTAAAATGGTGGCTGTAGAGCAAACGCTGTGGACACAGCAGCAGTTTTAAAAAATATTTTAAGATTAATTTTTTTGCTCCTCTCACTCTAGCAGTTGAGCTCTCTCACTCTAGCCCCAACATTCCGTCCCATACACACCCATTATAAACTCTGAAACGGGTGAAAAAACATCATGAAAGTTAAACTGGAACTGAAGAAAAAGTATAATAGATATTGAAAAGATAAATACAAGTTGAATAGTTGAATGTCTTGTCTTCGTTTTAAAGTTTGAATGGTGGCTCTATGTCAATGTATGTGGAAGTAGTAAGAGTTTAAAAATGAGTAAGTTGAATGAGGATTTGAAGGGTCTCCCCATTGAAATACATTATAAATTTTTGTTGAATAAAGTTGAATAAAATTAAAAATATAAATGTTAAAAATATGAAAAATAGAAGCAGTGTTGTCCAAAAGAATAGGAATCTAACGGTGTTTGAATGGTTTTTCTAAGTTGAACGGTTTTGAAGGAGTAGGCTTTGAAAAAACGTACGGAAAAATAAAATATAATAATAATAATAACTAGAAAGTGCATTTTCTGAAGAAACTGCAGTGTGAATGCTTGAATCTGAATGTATGCACTGAAATGAATTAATTGCTGAATTTTGAGTTAAAAATATTGAATGAGATAAAAAACAAAAAACAAAAAAACAACCGAATTTAACCTGAAAACAAAGGTGCTGAACTGCTAAAAGCTGAAGGTTACACAGAAGAAGAAGTTGGAAAAAAACTGAAAATGTTTTAAATGTAAATTAGAAAACCCTAAGAAATGAGAAAAGAACATTTAGAGTCAGAAAACATCTGAATGAATATTAAAAGGTCATATTCTTTGAATCACTGAATGACTAAAATGTGATCCCTCCACTTTGATCCACACAGTTTAAAAAGTTTAAATGCCTGAGCTTTGAAAGATACGGTGTTGGAAAGAGAACAATAATGGCGACAATTTGAGGGTAAAATGATGGCTGTAACACTGTGGACACAGCAGCAGTTGAAAGAGAAGTGCTTAAGATGAATCTTGGTACAGTGGCAGGCAGAGCTCGTTAAGCAGGCAGGTGTGAGCCTGGTTGCTATAGTGACCGCACCCAATGGCTCCATACACACGTACACAGACATGCGCCTCACTTTTGCTGCTTAAAATGAACAGAAAAGTCAGGCCGAAACAAATCGCTCCCAAATGAAAAGTAAAAGTCGTATTGACAAAATTCTTTCACCGTGAGCGACAGCAATGTCTAGTCTACCTAATTCTCAGTTTTCATGCCTGTGGAGCTTATTATATGGACGTGGTGACAGTGGAAAGACACCATGCTCTTCTGATTTTCAAACGAACCTTCTGAGCCATTTTAACATTAGAGTCTATGGAAGAGTTGGAGGGAGGAGGCTGTGCATTGGTGACATTTATGAAAGAACCATAACACCTAGTACAATAGTAAACACATTGGATGAAAGAGGACAGCCATGGCTACGTTTTGAGGGTAAAATCATACCTGTAGAGCAAACGCTGCGGACACAGCAGCAGTTTTAAAAAAGATTTTAAGATTAATTTTTTTGCTCCTCTCACTCTAGCAGTTGAGCTGCCTCACTCTAGCCCCAACATTCCGTCCCATACACACCCATTATAAACTCTGAAACGGGTGAAAAAACATCATGAAACTTAAACTGGAACTGAAGAAAAAGTATAATAGATATTGAAAAGATAAATACAAGTTGAATAGTTGAATGTCTTGTCTTCGTTTTAAAGTTTGAATGGTGGCTCTATGTCAATGTATGTGGAAGTAGTAAGAGTTTAAAAATGAGTAAGTTGAATGAGGATTTGAAGGGTCTCCCCATTGAAATACATTATAAATTTTTGTTGAATAAAGTTGAATAAAATTAAAAATATAAATGTTAAAAATATGAAAAATAGAAGCAGTGTTGTCCAAAAGAATAGGAATCTAACGGTGTTTGAATGGTTTTTCTAAGTTGAACGGTTTTGAAGGAGTAGGCTTACAAAAAACGTACGGAAAAATAAAATATAATAATAATAACTAGAAAGTGCATTTTCTGAAGAAACTGCAGTGTGAATGCTTGAATCTGAATGTATGGACTGAAATGAATTAATTGCTGAATTTTGAGTTAAAAATATTGAATGAGATTTAAAAAAAACAACAAAAAAAAAACGAATTTAACCTGAAAACAAAGGTGCTGAACTGCTAAAAGCTGAAGGTTACACAGAAGAAGAAGTTGGAAAAAAGCTGAAAATGTTTTAATTGTAAATTAGAAAAACCTAAGAAATGAGAAAAGAACATTTAGAGTCAGAAAACATCTGAAAGAATATTAAAAGGTCATATTCTTTGAATCACTGAATGACTAAAATGTGATCCCTCCACTTGGATCCACACAGTTTAAAAAGTTTACATCTCTGAGCTTTGAAAGACAAGATGTTGGAAAGAGAACAACGATGGCGACGTTTTGAGGGTAAAATGATGGCTTTAACACTGTGGACACAGCAGCAGTTGAAAGAGAAGTGTTTCAGATGAATCTTGGCAGAGTGAGAGAGAGAGCTCGTTAAGCAGGCAGGTGTGAGCCTGGTTGCTATAGTGACCGCACCCAATGGCTCCATACACACGGACACAGACATGCACCTCACTTTTGCTGCTTAAAATGAACAGAAAAGTCAGGCCGAAACAAATCGTTCCCATATGAAAAGTACAAGTCGTATTGACGAAATTCTTTCACCGTGAGCGACAGCAATGTCTAGTCTACCTAATTCTCAGTTTTCATGCCTGTGGAGCTTATTATATGGACGTGGTGACAGTGGAAAGACACCATGCTCTTCTGATTTTCAAAAGAACCTTCTGAGCCATTTTAACATTAGAGTCTATGGAAGAGTTGGAGGGAGGAGGCTGTGCATTGGTGACATTTATGAAAGAACCATAACACCTAGGACAATAGTAAACACATTGGATGAAAGAGGACAGCGATGGCTACGTTTTGAGGGTAAAATGGTGGCTGTAGAGCAAACGCTGTGGACACAGCAGCAGTTTTAAAAAATATTTTAAGATTAATTTTTTTGCTCCTCTCACTCTAGCAGTTGAGCTCTCTCACTCTAGCCCCAACATTCCGTCCCATACACACCCATTATAAACTCTGAAACGGGTGAAAAAACATCATGAAACTTAAACTGGAACTGAAGAAAAAGTATAATAGATATTGAAAAGATAAATACAAGTTGAATAGTTGAATGTCTTGTCTTCGTTTTAAAGTTTGAATGGTGGCTCTATGTCAATGTATGTGGAAGTAGTAAGAGTTTAAAAATGAGTAAGTTGAATGAGGATTTGAAGGGTCTCCCCATTGAAATACATTATAAATTTTTGTTGAATAAAGTTGAATAAAATTAAAAATATAAATGTTAAAAATATGAAAAATAGAAGCAGTGTTGTCCAAAAGAATAGGAATCTAACGGTGTTTGAATGGTTTTTCTAAGTTGAACGGTTTTGAAGGAGTAGGATTACAAAAAACGTACGGAATACAGAATAAAATATAATAATAATAATAATAATAAAGATTAGAAGAACAATACTGTGAATGCTTTTCAAGCATTCACACTAATAATAAAGATTCGAATAACAATACTGTGAATGCTTTTCAAGCATTCACACTAATAATAATAATAATAAAGATTCGAATAACAATACTGTGAATGCTTTTCAAGCATTCACACTAACTAGAAAGTGCATTTTCTGAAGAAACTGCAGTGTGAATGCTTGAATCTGAATGTATGCACTGAAATGAATTAATTGCTGAATTTTGAGTTAAAAATATTGAATGAGATTAAAAAAAAAAAAAAAAAAAAACGAATTTAACCTGAAAACAAAGGTGCTGAACTGCTAAAAGCTGAAGGTTACACAGAAGAAGGAGTTGGAAAAAAACTGAAAATGTTTTAAATGTAAATTAGAAAACCCTAAGAAATGAGAAAAGAACATTTAGAGTCAGAAAACATCTGAATGAATATTAAAATGTCATATTCTTTGAATCACTGAATGACTCAAATGTGATCCCTCCACTTTGATCCACACAGTTTAAAAAGTTTAAATGCCTGAGCTTTGAAAGATACGGTGTTGGAAAGAGAACAATAATGGCGACAATTTGAGGGTAAAATGATGGCTGTAACACTGTGGACACAGCAGCAGTTGAAAGAGAAGTGCTTAAGATGAATCTTGGTACAGTGGCAGGCAGAGCTCGTTAAGCAGGCAGGTGTGAGCCTGGTTGCTATAGTGACCGCACCCAATGGCTCCATACACACGTACACAGACATGCGCCTCACTTTTGCTGCTTAAAATGAACAGAAAAGTCAGGCCGAAACAAATCGTTCCCAAATGAAAAGTAAAAGTCGTATTGACAAAATTCTTTCACCGTGAGCGACAGCAATGTCTAGTCTACCTAATTCTCAGTTTTCATGCCTGTGGAGCTTATTATATGGACGTGGTGACAGTGGAAAGACACCATGCTCTTCTGATTTTCAAACGAACCTTCTGAGCCATTTTAACATTAGAGTCTATGGAAGAGTTGGAGGGAGGAGGCTGTGCATTGGTGACATTTACGAAAGAACCATAACACCTAGGACAATAGTAAACACATTGGATGAAAGAGGACAGCGATGGCTACGTTTTGAGGGTAAAATCATACCTGTAGAGCAAACGCTGCGGACACAGCAGCAGTTTTAAAAAAGATTTTAAGATGAATTTTTTTGCTCCTCTCACTCTAGCAGTTGAGCTGCCTCACTCTAGCCCCAACATTCCGTCCCATACACACCCATTATAAACTCTGAAACGGGTGAAAAAACATCATGAAACTTAAACTGGAACTGAAGAAAAAGTATAATAGATATTGAAAAGATAAATACAAGGTGAATAGTTGAATGTCTTGTCTTCGTTTTAAAGTTTGAATGGTGGCTCTATGTCAACGTATGTGGAAGTAGTAAGAGTTTAAAAATGAGTAAATTGAATGAGAATTTGAAGGGTCTCCCCATTGAAATACATGGGAAATTTTTGTTGAAAAAAGTTAAATAAAATTAAAAATATAAATGTTAAAAATGAGAAAAATAGAAGCACACCATTCCAAAAGAAGAGGAATCTAATGGTGTTTGAATGGTTTTTCTAAGTTGAACGGTTTTGAAGGAGATAGTCGGCGAAAAACGTACGGAATAGGAAAAAATAATAATAAAGACTAGAAAGTGCATTTTCTGAAGAAACTGCAGTGTGAATGCTTGAATCTGAATGTATGCACTGAAATGAATTAATTGCTGAATGTTAAGTTAAAAATCTGAATGAGCTGGAAAATACAGAATTTTTAACCTGAAAATAAAAGTGCAGAACTTTTGAAAGCTGATGTTCACACAGAAGAAGTTGGAAAAAGCTAAGCATGTTTAAAATGTAAATAATAAAAAGATGAGTAATGACAAAAGAAAATTTAGAGTCAGAAAACCTCTGAATGAATATTAAAAGTTCATATTCTTCTAATTGAAATGAACTTAAAAGATGAACAAACATTCTGCAGAAAATACAAACTTTAATATACAGCATGATGTTTTTCAGACATATACACATGTGTATATCATGTTTAATAGTATTACATACATCAATTTGTTTTGTATGTCATAGAAAATAACATAAAAATCTTAAGTCATATTTTACAGCTTCTTTCTGAAAAGGACTGGTAGAATAAAGAAAAATAACTAAATTAAATAACTAAATAAAAAATAATGAGCAACATATGAAATACATGAAAATTCAACTTTTAAAACCACAATCCTGAACCTTTAAATTGTGTTGGTTTCTTAGAACATGGCTGAACAGCTGTTTCTATCGGTCTACTTAATCTTCTGATCTGTCTACACATCTTTTTATTACTCATTCTTTTTTATGTTTTAATGTAAACAGAGTCCACACAGTGGTAAAAGAGAACTGTATAGAGATTTGTGAGTAAACTCAAATGAAAGCCTAAGGTGGTGACACAGTTTAACACATGCAAATAATCAAATAAACACATTAGTCCTTTTTGTGAACATGGATAAATAAGTATCAATACAGCATTGTTCAGCCATGCCACTAAATGCTTTTTTACACATTGTTTTAACCTGGGCTCAGACACAAAGTCCCAAATTTAGTTAGTCCCTGACTTTGAGTTGTGGTTATGACTAATTATTATACACAAGGCTTTATCTATCTAAACTCTAAGGACACAAATATGAAAAAACCTATACTTACCAGCTGATACTCCACACTACACACTAGGTGTGCCATGTGACCTGAAACTTTGGTACAAAATCATCATAATCATTCTGTTAACACTGTTTTTTAACACTGTTTGTGTTGCTGTTCAGCAGTTTAAAATGTTTTAGATTGGATTACATGGAATGAATTTGAATTTTCTTGGGGGTTTTTGTATGTGTTTCGTTCTCAGCAGATTTTTTCTTCCATACTGTTGAATTCCAGTTACCACATTTCTGGTCATATGACATCCCAAGTGCCCACTTAAAAAAATCCCCACAGTTAATTCAACATTAAAACAAAATAAAAAAAAATGTTAAATAAATAAAGGTTTGCTCTGTGATGAAATATTAAATAAGCATACATTGTACAGAGCACTAACAATGAAAACAATCCTTTAGCCTGTTGATCAGAGAGAGGCAGTCATTGTATCCATTTAAAACCTGTAATCACAGAGCACAATGTTTCTGTGAAACTATGAAGTCCCATATGATCCTCATCACGTCCAGTGACTTCAGAGTGGATCCTCCCTGTCATCCGGCCAGTGTTTGATGTGTGGCAAGCAGCACAGAAGCAGGATAGCTGAGGACTTTAAAAGAAGAGCAGAAAACGGGAACATATGTAGTTGTAAATGTAAATATCAGTGATACTTGTCTTGTCAAAGGGAATAAAATAATGAAAATGTTAACTTACACACTCATTTAGAGAGGATCTTGACACTGCACAGAGGAGGCACAGTCAGTCTGACAATGATGGTGATCTCCAGGGATGTTTTCCTGCAGCAACATTCCTGCCAACTGGCCGTATGATCCAGAGTAGTTGGTTTGTAATAAACAGAAAGGTGTATATGTTAGGTAGTGTGCACTCAGAGCTGGTCCTAAGAAACAAACACATCCTGTAATAAACTGAATACCTGTAGTAGTGCTGCTGCAAATATGAAGCCCTTCTATCATGAGTGGTTTCAAAGAAGGTGTTTTGGAGGCTCGGTCACAGAAACTGTGCAGTCTGTTCAGTCCTGAGTGTCTCAGCTCTGATGGGGATGGATCACAGAGGGAAACACCTGAGTACAGACATTACAATACACTCTAACACTCCTAAGGTCAAGTGAAAACACAATTTAAACACTTTACAAAGAATGAATACATGTTTTCATGGAAATTATGTCATTAACCCTTTTTGTTGTGAGTAAATCTCACCGACTGCTTGTGGGACAAGCTAGAAGGAGGACTTATCACAGAATGTCTCCTGTGCTCCAGATGTGAAGTCTCACGCTCTGATCGTACGGCGATGAAGATGGTGATGATGAAGCCTCTCTGATCTGTGGCATTACAGTTTCTAGCTGCTATGTGCTTCACACTGTTGGATCTTACATGTGAAGCTTGGAGAAGACACAGGAGGACTGTGTCTCTCTTAAAAAAGAAAAAGAAAAAAGGAAACCTAACACCCCCCCCCTCAGCTCCCACCGTAACCCCCCCCCCCCCCCCCCCACTCAACTCCCCAACCTCACACCATCCAATGTCTATACAAATGTAGGGTATCAGCTGGTAACAGAAAGCAAGTGTTACATATGTACTACTTATGTAACACTGCTGAAACATTTCTGGCCAGAAATGTGCAGTTATCAACCCAGACCCACCCTGATGATTGCACTGGCCGAAACATGATAAAAGCTCATAAAAATGTATGTTTCATCGAAAGATTTGTCCAAAAATATAATCGTATACTTTTGAAAAAGTTTAAAGTTTATAACAAACCAAAATAATAACATTTTTGTAAATAGTATTTCAAAATAGAGGCACACATAAAGTGGCTTAACTGTCATTATTGCTGTAATTAGGTTTGTTTGTTTGTTTGTTTGTTTGTTTTTTTAAAAAGCAACCTTTAGTCATTATTGTTCTCTCAGAAACAATGAAGAAGCTGTTGAACATTTATGTGTTGTGTAGGCAATCCTCTGGTCCACCCTCCCTCCCTCCCAGCCACAGTGAGACTGGGGCAGCCTGGCAGGGTGTTGAAGCCTGGCTGCAGAGAGGATATGCCTACACTATTCATTTTAAACTGCTATATTTGATTTTTCTGACATTTATAGGTTACTGTTAGTGAATTTTAGATTTTCTGTGATAAATAAAATTGTCATCTTTTACTGATATCATTACTTAATTCATGTAATTGTATTTTATGTAAACAATTCAAACATTATACTGCAATGCAGAGCGTCAACTTTTAAATATCGCTCTACTTTCTTAAGTCATTCAAAAATATAGATATTACTTACTGTATTCAAAGATCTAGATCATGAATCATCACAGGACAATACACAGTATACTGGGTCATGGTAACTATGGTAGGTCTTCATGACTCCAGAATGGAGACATCGATCTGACTGAGAAATGAAAATTAGGTCAAGCAGTGTGTTCTTCTCTGTGGTAGGGGCAGTGATGACCTGTGCGTATCCCCTAGACTCAAACAGCTCCAGGATTGGTTTGTTTGCACTGGATAAAACATTCTCATTAAAATCACCACAAACTATGATGGGATGACAGTCCATGATCTCCAATGAGTCTAATAGGCTTACCAGGTTTTTCAGGAATGGCCTCAGAGTGTAGTCTGGAGGTCTGTATACAACTGCAATCAGAGCACTGACTGGTGCTTCAACCTTTAAAGCCAGAAATTCAAGGTCAGTTACATTATGAATGTACTGTTTTTCATGCACTTGAATGTCACTTTTCACATAAACAGCAACTCCACCACCACTTCTGTTTGCCATCTGGGGAAAGTTTGTGTAGGACAGGTGTCTGTTGCGTTTGAACAAATTGTAATTTTCCAAGTGGAGACTCTCTGCGACAAAAGAGCCCCGCAGGTGTGTTTCTGTTAGGCACAAAACATCTGCTAGACACAATTCATGGTGACTTTTGATGTCATTAATGTGAGCTGGCAGTCCCTCTGTATTATGATGAACAATGGTGAAAACCTCTGACCTGCTCAGTGTTTGCCTCACGTGTAGAAGAGGCATCATGTCATCAAGGTTGGCTTGTCTCATGTTCTCAAGCGCTGCAGTGATTTCTGGGTTGGTGAATATTTTTTTCTCCTCCATATCAAGAAGATACAGTCCACTGAGAGACGTCACTCTACTGACAGCTACGTAGGCCATGCCGGGCTCAAAAATGCTCTTAAGAGAGACAACAGCTGATGTAGTTGTCATACCCTGTACCTTATGTATTGTACATGCAAAGGCCAGCTTCACTGGGAACTGTCTTCGTACCACTCCTTTCTGCTTCAGATTCTCCTCTGCTCTCTCAATGTACACCATGTCGTCTGCTGGTGTGCGGTTATTCTTTCCAGATGTCTCATTATCCATTTTAAGTCCAAGCTTGATGATGTGTTGGTCGTTTTCAGAGTGAACTACTCTAAGTAGTATTCCAAAAGCTCCATTAACCAAACCATTTTGTATGTCAATGTTTCTGGTGAGCATGACACGAGCTCCTTCTGCAACTTTCAGTGTGTCTGGTAACTCGTTTTTACCTCCTTTCAACGGTCTGTCTTGAAGTGCCATTCTGCCAGTTCTAGGATCTTTTCTATAATCATCTGCATGGATGTCAATGATATGAGTGTGGAGCAGAGCCAGTGTTGCAGAGTTGTGTGCATCCACTTCTTTATTAGTTGCAAAAATGTGCAACGCATCAGTTGGACAAAGGGCTGGTTCAGTTATGGCCTGTGACAACAAATTTCTATCTGCTTCGCAAAGCTCATCCAACTTTCCTTTCACACGAATTCTGTTCAGCATCTCTGCAAAGACAACATCATCTTTCTGACGCATAATCTCAGTCAGAGTGATCATCTGAAAATGCTCCCGCCACAGGTCGATCTCGGACGGGTCGTGCACACAGAGAGGTTTAGACTGTCGCACTGGGGGTAGCTGATAGAAGTCTCCGACAGCAATGACTGACATGCCTCCAAAGGGTCTCCGAGTCCCTTTGATCTGTTTGAGTCTTGCATCTACATATGCAAACAGATGTCTTGACACCATAGACACTTCGTCAATGACGATTATTTCAGCATTCAAAAGTTCTGATCTGACTTCATCCAGCTGATTGCCAAGTCCCTGAATGGGAGGTTTTAAGCTTCTAGGCAGCTTGAGAAGAGAATGCAGTGTTGTTCCAGAAATGTTAAATGCTGCAGTCCCAGTGAAAGCAGTTAACAGGACAGTGGGTTTTGATATGTCAACGTCGTCTGCATATCTGGGCACTTTGCTCAGTATCTTAGATGCTTCTGAGTAGATGCATTTGATAAGATGTGATTTTCCTGTTCCAGCACCACCATTAATATAAAAGAAAAACTGCTCTGGATTTAGAGCACAGACTCTTTTAATGCACCAGTCTCTAACTGCATAAAATATGCAGGCTTGCTTCTTGTTCAGATTCTGAAACATCTGACGTAACAATGTGGGATCAATAGCAGGGGGTTCCCTGATGGCTCTGACTTCTGTTGAAGCATCAGCCTGACGGCTGTAGTCGGGCACATCTTCCTGTTCATTTTCATTGTCTCGCTCTCTTTCTTGTTCAACAAGTGGCAACCTTACGAGATCTGATTCAGGTGCCAGATTACACCATTCGTCAGTCACACCTCTGTTCTGCTCATATTCCTCAACAGCGCTCTCGATCTCCTCACTGTTTTTCTCATATTTTTCTCTGTTTCTTTTGACAATGTGTTGCACGTACTCAAGACGGTCAGTACCTGGCAGCTGTACACAGCCAGCACCATAGAAAGCCTGATAGGTTGGCAACGATGGTGTTTTCAGTTCGTGGTCTGAACGATGAGGAAGGTACAGTTTAAGCAGTCTTCCGTAATATTGCTCTGGATGTTTTTCTTGTGAGCAGCGGTGAAATCTGATGATAGCAGGCTTATTGTTTTTGCGCCTTTGCACAAACCCCATCTCATTGAGAAGGGGCAAAACATCTTTACCTTTTTTCTGTTGGCCATAGACAATCCTGCAAGTAGCAGCAAAGTCTGCCATGCACATCTCCTCATACTCTGGTGTTTCAGGTCTGGCTTTGTATTTGTCATTCAAAGATGTCATCCAAACATTGGAAGACTCAGGTGTTGTGTTGTCCAGAACTGACAGGGGACGACTCATTTTCACAGGATTATCATCAGTTGGAATGAATATTACAGCACGTGAGCATTGCTTCATGTGAAGACCACATGCACGAGCAACACACTCCTGTGCACTGATCTCTCGCTTCTTTGAATATGCCTGCATGACGGCTCTCATTTCATCGCACTCATTTACACTGTCCTTATGGGAGTTCTCAATGACAGTTTTCAGGTACTCAGATAGCCCGCCCTCTTTTTTTGATATATATTTCATTAAATAATTTGCAGCACCAAAAGCATCTAAAACAAAGCTTATGTCGATATTACTGTTCCAGGCTTCAAGCAGATGTGGATTATAGCCGTTTATCCAAGAGTCTTTTGGATCACGCTTTAGTATGATCGTACTCCTCATGTTCATTTTATTCAGGTATCTCTCATATTCTGCATGTGTCAACTTGCATCTTTCCAAGAGCTGCTCTAAACTCATGGAAGCAGTTTCAGGTTCATTCAGCAGCTGGTTCAGTGGTCTGAGCTTGTTCTTTGCCGTTTCTACTTCCAGTGCATCATCCTCACTGGGTCTTGTGATCATTGTCTCATTGCAGGGTGGTTTGGGAAAACCAAAACGGCACCCGGAGCTTAAACTCCTAAAGCACGTCTTTGTGTGGTTCTTACTGTGTTTTTGCACTTCTGTTACTTTTTTGTACAGTTCAGGTTGTTTATGTGGATCAGGCAGCTGAGCTGTGATGTATTTGTTTATAAAATCAAGAACAGTTTGCTCATCATCCTCCTCAAACACAGGAGCACCTTCTACCCACAGGAGGCAGTGTATGTGTGGGCTTCCTCTGTGCTGAAACTCAACTCTGTAAAAGTAGTCAATGACTTTGCCAAGTGGCTCTGCGGGAGATAAGAGTAAATCTCTGAATAATGCTTCAACTCTCTTGTCAAACATGCGCATTGTTGTGACAGGATTGCTTCTCAGGATGTCACACTTTGCTGACCAGTCGAGTCCTTCAAAATTCACTTGTTCACCTTGCTGCCTTGTTATTGCCTCGATCACTTCAGGCCAGCGCATTTCAGCAGCTGAAAATGTGCAAAAGAACGTGGGAGTTCCCAACTGTCTGATCATGGCAAAAAGATCTCTTGTTGTTTTCTCCCAATAGGCTGGGGTTCCTCTCAGAGGCTGCATGAATCTCACTGCATCTTTATTTCGCACCAGTTTCTCCACCTCATGTTTATCTTGTAACATGCCTGAGGTTATTTTTCTACCATCTCTGGTCAGAGGCTTTGCCTTCCTTAACTGTACTGTCATGCTGGATGTAGCCAAGTGTATTTCAGTCACAAACTGTGCAAAGAATAAATAGTTTGTGTCTTTGGCAAAACGATCATCAATGCAGAAAAGTCTTGATTTGAAATACCCACTGGGGGATACTTTGATCAGCCTTCTTTCATCAAGTGTGTTTTGGCCTGTAGGAAACTGCACAGGGAAGGCCATGGCCTCCAGTTTAGGTGTTTTGAAAAAACTTATTGGATTGTTTCTCTCTGCAGGAGCAACAGAGTAGATTCCTTCACTGAAACATAATATCTCCTCAGCCACATCAGGGGGCTGCAAACAGGACTCGAGTGCAAAACCACCATTAGTCAGTCCATCTGCTTGCTCTGAATCATCTCTCATCTGTTCATGCGATTGTTCACCATCACAGGGTAACATGTCAATGTCCTGTTCATTTATATTTTGTGCTTCACTTAGTGCATTTTTCTCACAGCTGTCAATTTCCATTAAATCAGCCTCATCATAATCGTCCTCATTCATGTTTTCATCATCCTCCTCCTCATCATCTTCATCAGGAAGAGTTGGGTCACACAGCTCAGGATCATCTCTGATGCTCACATCCTTATACTGTGGATGAATCTGCTTGAGTTTATGCAGTGCTTGCACAAGTTTAGACCAGCTTACAGTCTGAAACAGCTGATGACCTTTGTAAGACAAGCGTCTCTTCAATTTTATTCTCATTACCTGAGAATTAATTCTCAATCGAGGCAATGCTTCAACAGTTTCCTGTACCTCTGATGGGACACAGACCACATTTCCTCTAATTGCTCTTTGTCTGCCTTTGGGAAGAGGAATAATCTTGGCAAATGGTATGCACTTGGCTATGAGATGTCTCTCCAGTATGTTGAGATCAGACAATTCAGCTGGAATATCAGCAAGATCCAGTTTATTGGCAACAGCAAGTACTGGCATGGATCCATTTTTAAGATGATCGTGGCAGGTGTGACAAATCCACTCTCTCTTTCTCTCATCAGGCACACTGCACTGCTCATTTCTGCAGTTTTCATCACAAACATGAACAAATCTTCCAGTCAAACATGTTGCAACTACATGTGGGTTTTTGACATAATTTGACCTTCTGCAGGGTCGTACTTGGTTTGGAAATGAAGCCTTGAAGCATACAGTACATGGGTATGATGGTCCAGCTTTGATTTGTGATTTGAACACAGATATGGCCTCGTTGATCACACTGTTGTCACTCTCTTGGGTTTGTCTGTTCACCCATCTGTATTTCCTTTTTATTTTCATGGCACATCTCATGTTGTGCATAATCCTAAATGCAAGATTACTTTGATACCTGTCTCGCATTAGTTGTTTCATCAGTTGTCTCTGTCTCTCTCTGAATTCAAAGTTTTCTCGATACCTTTTAGTGATGTAGCTTTTTTTCTCCTCTCTGAAATCAGTATTCTCATAGTAACGTCTTTTTATATATTGTTTTTGTTTTTGTCTAACTTTAGCATTCTCACAGTAACGTCTTTTAACATACTGTTGTTGTTTCTGTCTGAATTCTGCATTCTCACAGTAACGTCTTTTAACATACTGTTGTTGTTTCTGTCTGAATTCTGCATTCTCACAGTAACGTCTTTTAACATACTGTTGTTGTTTCTGTCTGAATTCTGCTGCATTCTCACAGTAACGTCTTTTAACATACTGTTGTTGTTTCTGTCTGAATTCTGCATTCTCACAGTAACGTCTTTTAACATACTGTTGTTGTTTCTGTCTGAATTCTGCATTCTCACAGTAACGTCTTTTAACATACTGTTGTTGTTTCTTTCTGAATTCAGCATTCGCATGGTAACATCTTTTCATATACTGTTGTTTTTTCTGTCTAACTTCAGGATTGTTTTTATATGCCTCGCTTGTGCAAGATTTTTTCTTTTCTTTGTAATCTTTATTTGAAGCATACTTTTGTCGTTCTTTCCTTTTTTGGTTTTCTTTTCTCTGATTTCTGGGTTTCTCTGATGCCATTAGTCTTCTTTTCATTTTGTGCCTTTGTTGTTTATTAACTTTTTTCAGTTTTTGTAAAACTATATCAGAAAGGTCACAGGCAGCAACATTGTTTATTGCAGCATTTGATTGACATGAAAAAACATCATTTGATGGAAGCAAATTTAATTCACTGCATAGTTCTTCAGTGGGTATATTAGGAGGTTCATTCTGATCTTCATATGATGTGAACTGAGTCATGTGGACTTCTTTTTGTTTCACCAGTGGCGTACAAATGGACATTTGACAAAAGATGTTCTCAGTCAGATCAGTGGTTGTGTTTCTCCTTGGAGTAGAGGAGTTTGCTTCATCAACAGTTGTATCAGAGTCAGTAGGTGCCACAGTAGTGGCAGCTGTTGGTCTGCAGACTGTGTCTGTGATACTATCACTCAGGTTGACTGTGCTCATACTGTAGAATTGCACAGGCTTCAGTTCATAGGTACAAGAAGGTGATATCTCCATCATTTCATAAGAATCTTGGAGCCTCTTAATCATGTCACTGAGGAGTGTGAATTTCAGCATCACAGCTGTACCACGATTACGTGACCATAGTGCTAGAGGAAGACCACTGGGTGTTCTGGAGTGTGGGTCAAAGAACCCATATTTGCCTGATGTGGATCTGAACACTGCAATACACAATCCACTCATAATCAGTAAGGCATACTGCACATCTGACAACAGGCAGCTCAGTCCTGCTTCTAAGCTGAGAAAGGTATCTACTGCTTCTTCTAAAGGTTCTTCAAATGTCCCATACCGGGAAAGCTGTGTCATGTTGATATGATACATAGACCTGCGAGCATCAACTTTGTCTGGCAGCTCATCGGTTGCCAAATGAATATTTTTAGGAAATCTTTTCTTGGCCTCTTTGTACATCACATCACCTTTATCCAAGACCAGATTAAGGTCAACTGTAGACATGTTTTCATTCTCATGAAGGAATCCAAGAAATGTGAGTGAGTTACATGTGCACTGCTTGTTTCTGGAGTCTCCATATTTAGGATGTGCCTGGCTGTGAGATGCACAGACATGTGTTACAGAGGGCTGGTTTTCAAAGTTCACTTTTTCTGCATGAGATGGTCCTGCCACATCACTGTGACGGCCTCTTTTCACAATATCAGCATAACCCACCTGTGGGGCACTTGAAACCTCATGTTGGTCTCTGTGGTTTACCAGATGTTCATTAAATTCATGCTGCAATCCAGTCTTCACAGCATCTGCATAGGATATCTGTTGTACATGTGCAGGAACATGTTGACCTGCCTGTTTGACACCATCAGCATTGGTCTTTGCAGACACAAAGTCTTCTGCAGAGCTCTGAGGAAAATCACACTCAGCTTGTTCACATGTTGGTACTTTTTGAAACTCATGGAACTTCTTCCAGCGTTGTTTTGCAGCTTGTGACTTTTTCTGCTTTTTTGGCATTTTTACACACCTTTAAGTGTTTCTGTTAGTCTTTAGAAAATGTATTTGAAAAATAAGAGTGGCACACAGCAGATGTTTTCTTTGTCTTTATATTTCAGTTTTTATTTCTCAGAAACAGATGTCTTTGTTTGTTTGACAGTTTGTTCGTCAGTCGAGAGAATAATATGCACTCTCTTTATTGGCTTGGCACAACTTAGCAGCAAGCCCAGAATGAAAAACAGGTAGAGAGAAACTTTAGAAGAGAGAACAGACAGAGCAGGAGAGACACGGCTGGGAAATCACAATCAAACCGTGAATTAGAGTTTTCTTTGTTTGTTCAGTTTGTTCTCAGGTAGAGGCAATATATGCACTCTTTATTGCTTTAATGGCTTGGCGTTTTTCAGCAGCAAGCCAAGAGTGAAAAACAGGTAGAGAGAAAATTTAGAAGAGAGAACAGACAGAGCAGGAGAGACACGGCTTTAAATCAAACCGCAGTTTTCTTTGTTTGTTCAGTTTGTTCATAGGTTGAGGCAAAATATGCACTCTTTATTGCTTTATTGGCTTGGCGTTTTTCAGCAGCAAGCCAAGAGTGAAAAACAGGTAGAGAGAAAATTTAGCAGAGAGAACAGACAGAGCAGGAGAGACACGGCTTTAAATCAAACCGCAAAAGGATTGTTGGTTTGGCAAAATTTCTCACAAACCACAGAGTGAAATACAGATGGAAAGAAGGCAGAGACAACAGGTGGAGCAGGACAGAGGATAGAGGGGTTGGGGGGTTGGGATGTGAGAGAGAAGACTGGAGATCTGGTCCTTGTTCTTCTTCTGCACACTGTGAACAAAAAACAAGAAAAAATAATAATTTTATTAAAATGATATCACATGGTAATTGTATAAACTAATTGTGACTACTGAAAAAGGACAAAATAAATATACTGCCGTCGGCTGCCACGTGCAAAAAGTTGCATAATTGGGCACTTTTTAAAAGAATAAATATTTAATTAAATTCAGCAATAATATTTTTAAATACAAATATGATTGAGTGAATTGTTAACTAATCACATGTAATGTGCAAAAATGTACGAAAAAAATATTTTAGCCCAATTGTTAAGCTGAACTTATGTGTATTTATTATAAAAATGTGTTTAAAAGGTCTAGCACAAAGTTTGAACCCATCACTTTAAAGCTTATATTAGTCAGACTCTTTTTATAAAATTTTGGTGTACTTCTCTAACAGTATGTGCACACCTACCAGGCAAAGCACAGATGTGAGTCAAGTTCCTGAAAGTGTAAGACGAGAAATAACATGTTAGTTGTCTGTACAGTGTTATCAGACTAACAAAAAAACAAAGCCCACACGACATGATACACTGAACTTATAGAAGTGCTAACGCTAGCAGGAATGCTAGCGTTAGCACTTCAGTTAGTGTTAGCACTGCTGGTAGAACTAGCACTCTTACTGTTAAAACTGAGGCACAATGGCAATAATAAAGCTCATTTGTTACTTTTGTCTCACTGACCGCCAATAAATATCACAGGAATATCACAGGAATATTCTTTTTGTCAGTTAAAAACTGCTAAGGCTAGTGTTGGCACTATAGCTAGCGTTAGCATTGATGCTAGCATTAGCATCGAAGCTAGCATTAGCACTGCTACTAACAGCAAAAGTCATGAAGTACTCTTACTGTTAAAACTGAGGCACAATGGCAATAATAAATCTCATTTGTTACTTTTGTCTCACTGACCGCCAATAAATATCACAGGAATATTCTTTTTGTCAGTTAACAACTGCTAAGGCTAGTGTTAGCACTATAGCTAGCATTAGCATTGAAGCTAGCGTTAGCATTGAAGCTAGCGTTAGCATTCCTGCTACTAACAGCAAAAGTCATGAAGTACTCTTACTGTTAAAACTGAGCCACAATGGCAATAATAAATCTCATTTGTTACTTTTGTCTCACTGACCGCCAATAAATATCACAGGAATATCACAAGAATATTCTTTTTGTCAGTTAACAACTGCTAAGGCTAATGTTAGCACTATAGCTAGCATTAGCATTGAAGCTAGCGTTAGCACTGCTGCTAACAGCAAAAGTCATAAACCTATATAAATGGTAGCAAAGGTTATTCTTTTTTTGCTTTCTTTATTCTTTGAACTCTGTTGAACTTTAAAAAGACTTGATATGTGAGTTTAAATGTCAAACATGTATTTTTACCATCATAAAATTAAAACAGTGCTGTACTGAATGTATTGTACTTACCACAGCAGAGAGCAAAGCGGAATGACAACCGTTGGTGTAGTGATTAGTTAAAGACCGATGAGGCGTTCAGGTGGTGCTTGGAAATTTGAGCATCAGTTTGAACATCAATAATGAGCATATATATTTCTCTGTCATAGAGAGACAGAGAAAAAAATACACAAGACTCACCAGCATACAAATTGGTACTTTTTCTCTTTATGTCACTCATTCGCTTATACTCAGGAAAGAGGGCAACTGGCATTAAATGAGCAAATAAAAAGTCATCATCTTGAACTGTTTTATGGATTTTATTTTAAGACTACTTTGAGCGTATTTGTGGGGAGATAAACTATACAGACTAAAAACAGAGACATTAAATGAGATTAGATTATTTAAAATATGGGAAAATACACTACAGACAGGTAGATGCTGTGAGCTTTAATTATCCAGTCAGAAAAGATTATTTTAAAGTCATCAACTGACTCAAACTGCCCAGATCTGAAAAACCTGTGTGGAGAAGACAAGTCCACCAATACACAATCAACTTGAATTTAACAGGGCAATAATTCAGGGCTCTATTCAGTTAGCCTATACTAACTACTGACATACTGTTAATCTGTGGCAAAAGCCTGTCAAACCTGTCTTATTGTACCTATTGAAAAAGTTAATCTTACTACAACTGCTTAGATATAACACACATTTTTGATTTAATCTTGGCAGAGTGAGAGAGAGCTTGTTAAGCAGGCAGGTGTGAGCCTGGTTGCTATAGTGACTGCACCCAATGGCTCCATACACACGACACAGACATGCACCTCACTTTTGCTGCTTAAAATGAACAGAAAAGTCAGGCCGAAACAAATCGTTCCCATATGAAAAGTACAAGTCGTATTGACGAAATTCTTTCACCGTGAGTGACAGCAATGTCTAGTCTACTGAATTCTCAGTTTTCATGCCTGTGGAGTTTATTATATGGACGTGGTGACAGTGGAAAGACACCATGCTCTTCTGATTTTCAAACGAACCTTCTGAGCCATTTTAACATTAGAGTCTATGGAAGAGTTGGAGGGAGGAGGCTGTGCATTGGTGACATTTATGAAAGAACCATAACACCTAGTACAATAGTAAACACATTGGATGAAAGAGGACAGCGATGGCTACATTTTGAGGGTAAAATCATACCTGTAGAGCAAACGCTGCAGACACAGCAGCAGTTTTAAAAAAGATTTTAGGATTAATTTTTTTGCTCCTCTCACTCTAGCAGTTGAGCTGTCTCACTCTAGCCCCAACATTCCGTCCCATACACACCCATTATAAACTCTGAAACGGGTGAAAAAACATCATGAAACTTAAACTGGAACTGAAGAAAAAGTATAATAGATATTGAAAAGATAAATACAAGTTGAATAGTTGAATGTCTTGTCTTCGTTTTAAAGTTTGAATGGTGGCTCTATGTCAATGTATGTGGAAGTAGATACAGTTTAAAGAGGAGGAAGTTGAATGAGAATTTGAAGGGTCTCCCCATTGAAATACATGGGAAATTTTTGTTGAAAAAAGTTGAATAAAATTAAAAATATAAATGTTAAAAATGAGAAAAATAGAAGCAGTCATGTCCAAAAGAATAGGAATCTAATGGTGTTTGAATGGTTTTTCTAAGTTGAACGGTTTTGAAGGAGATAGATTACAAAAAACGTACGGAATCCATAATAATAAAATATAATAAAATAGAATAAAGATTAGAAGAACAATACTGTGAATGCTTTTCAAGCATTCACACTAATTAGAAGAACAATACTGTGAATGCTTTTCAAGCATTCACACTAATAAAGATTCGAATAACAATACTGTGAATGCTTTTCAAGCATTCACACTAATAATAATAACTAGAAAGTGCATTTTCTGAAGAAACTGCAGTGTGAATGCTTGAATCTGAATGTATGCACTGAAATGAATTAATTGCTGAATTTTGAGTTAAAAATATTGAATGAGATTAAAAAAAAACAAAAAAAAAAAACGAATTTAACCTGAAAACAAAGGTGCTGAACTGCTAAAAGCTGAAGGTTACACAGAAGAAGGAGTTGGAAAAAAACTGAAAATGTTTTAAATGTAAATTAGAAAAACCTAAGAAATGAGAAAAGAACATTTAGAGTCAGAAAACATCTGAAAGAATATTAAAAGGTCATATTCTTTGAATCACTGAATGACTCAAATGTGATCCCTCCACTTGGACCCACACAGTTTAAAAAGTTTACATCTCTGAGCTTTGAAAGACAAGATGTTGGAAAAAGAACAACGATGGCGATGTTTTGAGGGTAAAAAGATGGCTTTAACACTGTGGACACAGCAGCAGTTGAAAGAGAAGTGTTTAAGATGAATCTTGGTACAGTGGCAGGCAGAGCTCGTTAAGCAGGCAGGTGTGAGCCTGGTTGCTATAGTGACTGCACCCAATGGCTCCATACACACGACACAGACATGCACCTCACTTTTGCTGCTTAAAATGAACAGAAAAGTCAGGCCGAAACAAATCGTTCCCAAATTAAAAGTACAAGTCGTATTGACAAAATTCTTTCACCGTGAGCGACAGCAGCTTCTAGTCTACCGAATTCTCAGTTTTCATGCCTGTGGAGTTTATTATATGGACGTGGTGACAGTGGAAAGACACCATGCTCTTCTGATTTTCAAAAGAACCTTCTGAGCCATTTTAACATTAGAGTCTATGGAAGAGTTGGAGGGAGGAGGCTGTGCATTGGTGACATTTATGAAAGAACCATAACACCTAGGACAATAGTAAACACATTGGATGAAAGAGGACAGCGATGGCTACGTTTTGAGGGTAAAATGGTGGCTGTAGAGCAAACGCTGTGGACACAGCAGCAGTTTTAAAAAATATTTTAAGATTAATTTTTTTGCTCCTCTCACTCTAGCAGTTGAGCTCTCTCACTCTAGCCCCAACATTCCGTCCCATACACACCCATTATAAACTCTGAAACGGGTGAAAAAACATCATGAAACTTAAACTGGAACTGAAGAAAAAGTATAATAGATATTGAAAAGATAAATACAAGTTGAATAGTTGAATGTCTTGTCTTCGTTTTAAAGTTTGAATGGTGGCTCTATGTCAATGTATGTGGAAGTAGTAAGAGTTTAAAAATGAGTAAGTTGAATGAGGATTTGAAGGGTCTCCCCATTGAAATACATTATAAATTTTTGTTGAATAAAGTTGAATAAAATTAAAAATATAAATGTTAAAAATATGAAAAATAGAAGCAGTGTTGTCCAAAAGAATAGGAATCTAACGGTGTTTGAATGGTTTTTCTAAGTTGAACGGTTTTGAAGTTATAGGATTACAAAAAACGTACGGAATAGATAAAATATAATAACTAGAAAGTGCATTTTCTGAAGAAACTGCAGTGTGAATGCTTGAATCTGAATGTATGCACTGAAATGAATTAATTGCTGAATTTTGAGTTAAAAATATTGAATGAGATTAAAAAAAACAAAAAAAAAAAACAACGAATTTAACCTGAAAACAAAGGTGCTGAACTGCTAAAAGCTGAAGGTTACACAGAAGAAGGAGTTGGAAAAAAACTGAAAATGTTTTAAATGTAAATTAGAAAACCCTAAGAAATGAGAAAAGAACATTTAGAGTCAGAAAACATCTGAATGAATATTAAAAGGTCATATTCTTTGAATCACTGAATGACTCAAATGTGATCCCTCCACTTTGATCCACACAGTTTAAAAAGTTTAAATGCCTGAGCTTTGAAAGATACAGTGTTGGAAAGAGAACAATAATGGCGACAATTTGAGGGTAAAATGATGGCTGTAACACTGTGGACACAGCAGCAGTTGAAAGAGAAGTGCTTAAGATGAATCTTGGTACAGTGGCAGGCAGAGCTCGTTAAGCAGGCAGGTGTGAGCCTGGTTGCTATAGTGACCGCACCCAATGGCTCCATACACACGTACACAGACATGCGCCTCACTTTTGCTGCTTAAAATGAACAGAAAAGTCAGGCCGAAACAAATCGTTCCCAAATGAAAAGTAAAAGTCGTATTGACAAAATTCTTTCACCGTGAGCGACAGCAGCTTCTAGTCTACTGAATTCTCAGTTTTCATGCCTGTGGAGTTTATTATATGGACGTGGTGACAGTGGAAAGACACCATGCTCTTCTGATTTTCAAACGAACCTTCTGAGCCATTTTAACATTAGAGTCTATGGAAGAGTTGGAGGGAGGAGGCTGTGCATTGTTGACATTTATGAAAGAACCATAACACCTAGTACAATAGTAAACACATTGGATGAAAGAGGACAGCCATGGCTACGTTTTGAGGGTAAAATCATACCTGTAGAGCAAACGCTGCGGACACAGCAGCAGTTTTAAAAAATATTTTAAGATTAATTTTTTTGCTCCTCTCACTCTAGCAGTTGAGCTGCCTCACTCTAGCCCCAACATTCCGTCCCATACACACCCATTATAAACTCTGAAACGGGTGAAAAAACATCATGAAACTTAAACTGGAACTGAAGAAAAAGTATAATAGATATTGAAAAGATAAATACAAGTTGAATAGTTGAATGTCTTGTCTTCGTTTTAAAGTTTGAATGGTGGCTCTATGTCAATGTATGTGGAAGTAGTAAGAGTTTAAAAATGAGTAAGTTGAATGAGGATTTGAAGGGTCTCCCCATTGAAATACATTATAAATTTTTGTTGAATAAAGTTGAATAAAATTAAAAATATAAATGTTAAAAATATGAAAAATAGAAGCAGTGTTGTCCAAAAGAATAGGAATCTAACGGTGTTTGAATGGTTTTTCTAAGTTGAACGGTTTTGAAGGAGTAGGATTACAAAAAACGTACGGAATACAGAATAAAATATAATAATAATAAAGACTAGAAAGTGCATTTTCTGAAGAAACTGCAGTGTGAATGCTTGAATCTGAATGTATGCACTGAAATGAATTAATTGCTGAATTTTGAGTTAAAAATTTTGAATGAGATAAAAAAAAAAAAAAACAACCTGAATTTAACCTGAAAACAACAGTGCTGAACTGCTAAAAGCTGAAGGTTACACAGAAGAAGAAGTTGGAAAAAAGCTGAAAATGTTTTAATTGTAAATTAGAAAAACCTAAGAAATGAGAAAAGAACATTTAGAGTCAGAAAACATCTGAAAGAATATTAAAAGGTCATATTCTTTGAATCACTGAATGACTAAAATGTGATCCCTCCACTTGGACCCACACAGTTTAAAAAGTTTACATCTCTGAGCTTTGAAAGACAAGATGTTGGAAAAAGAACAACGATGGCGACGTTTTGAGGGTAAAATGATGGCTTTAACACTGTGGACACAGCAGCAGTTGAAAGAGAAGTGTTTAAGATGAATCTTGGCAGAGTGAGAGAGAGAGCTCGTTAAGCAGGCAGGTGTGAGCCTGGTTGCTATAGTGACCGCACCCAAGGGCTCCATACACACGGACACAGACATGCACCTCACTTTTGCTGCTTAAAATGAACAGAAAAGTCAGGCCCAAACAAATCGCTCCCAAATGAAAAGTAAAAGTCGTATTGACAAAATTCTTTCACCGTGAGCGACAGCAATGTCTAGTCTACATAATTCTCAGTTTTCATGCCTGTGGAGTTTATTATATGGACGTGGTGACAGTGGAAAGACACCATGCTCTTCTGATTTTCAAAAGAACCTTCTGAGCCATTTTAACATTAGAGTCTATGGAAGAGTTGGAGGGAGGAGGCTGTGCATTGGTGACATTTATGAAAGAACCATAACACCTAGGACAATAGTAAACACATTGGATGAAAGAGGACAGCGATGGCTACGTTTTGAGGGTAAAATGGTGGCTGTAGAGCAAACGCTGTGGACACAGCAGCAGTTTTAAAAAATATTTTAAGATTAATTTTTTTGCTCCTCTCACTCTAGCAGTTGAGCTCTCTCACTCTAGCCCCAACATTCCGTCCCATACACACCCATTATAAACTCTGAAACGGGTGAAAAAACATCATGAAACTTAAACTGGAACTGAAGAAAAAGTATAATAGATATTGAAAAGATAAATACAAGTTGAATAGTTGAATGTCTTGTCTTCGTTTTAAAGTTTGAATGGTGGCTCTATGTCAATGTATGTGGAAGTAGTAAGAGTTTAAAAATGAGTAAGTTGAATGAGGATTTGAAGGGTCTCCCCATTGAAATACATTATAAATTTTTGTTGAATAAAGTTGAATAAAATTAAAAATATAAATGTTAAAAATGAGAAAAATAGAAGCAGTGTTGTCCAAAAGAATAGGAATCTAACGGTGTTTGAATGGTTTTTCTAAGTTGAACGGTTTTGAAGGAGTAGGCTTACAAAAAACGTACGGAAAAATAAAATATAATAATAATAACTAGAAAGTGCATTTTCTGAAGAAACTGCAGTGTGAATGCTTGAATCTGAATGTATGCACTGAAATGAATTAATTACTGAATTTAAGTTAAAAATCTTGAATGAGATAAAACAAAAAAGTCCGAATTTAACCTGAAAACAAAAGTGCTGAACTGCTAAAAGCTGAAGGTTACACAGAAGAAGAAGTTGGAAAAAAGCTGAAAATGTTTTAATTGTAAATTAGAAAAACCTAAGAAATGAGAAAAGAACATTTAGAGTCAGAAAACATCTGAATGAATATTAAAAGGTTATATTCTTTGAATCACTGAATGACTAAAATGTGATCCCTCCACTTGGACCCACACAGTTTAAAAAGTTTACATCTCTGAGCTTTGAAAGACAAGATGTTGGAAAAAGAACAACGATGGCGACGTTTTGAGGGTAAAATGATGGCTTTAACACTGTGGACACAGCAGCAGTTGAAAGAGAAGTGTTTAAGATGAATTTTGGCAGAGTGGCAGAGAGAGCTCGTTAAGCAGGCAGGTGTGAGCCTGGTTGCTATAGTGACTGCACCCAATGGCTCCATACACACGACACAGACATGCACCTCACTTTTGCTGCTTAAAATGAACAGAAAAGTCAGGCCCAAACAAATTCTTCCCAAATGAAAAGTACATGTCGTATTGACAAAATTCTTTCACCGTGAGCGACAGCCATGTCTAGTCTACCAAATTCTCAGTTTTCATGCCTGTGGAGTTTATTATATGGACGTGGTGACAGTGTAAAGACACCATGCTCTTCTGATTTTCAAACCAACCTTCTGAGCCATTTTAACATTAGAGTCTATGGAAGAGTTGGAGGGAGGAGGCTGTGCATTGGTGACATTTATGAAAGAACCATAACACCTAGTACAATAGTAAACACATTGGATGAAAGAGGACAGCCATGGCTACGTTTTGAGGGTAAAATCATACCTGTAGAGCAAACGCTGTGGACACAGCAGCAGTTTTAAAAAAGATTTTAAGATTAATTTTTTTGCTCCTCTCACTCTAGCAGTTGAGCTGTCTCACTCTAGCCCCAACATTCCGTCCCATACACACCCATTATAAACTCTGAAACGGGTGAAAAAACATCATGAAACTTAAACTGGAACTGAAGAAAAAGTATAATAGATATTGAAAAGATAAATACAAGTTGAATAGTTGAATGTCTTGTCTTCGTTTTAAAGTTTGAATGGTGGCTCTATGTCAATGTATGTGGAAGTAGTAAGAGTTTAAAAATGAGTAAGTTGAATGAGGATTTGAAGGGTCTCCCCATTGAAATACATTATAAATTTTTGTTGAATAAAGTTGAATAAAATTAAAAATATAAATGTTAAAAATATGAAAAATAGAAGCAGTGTTGTCCAAAAGAATAGGAATCTAACGGTGTTTGAATGGTTTTTCTAAGTTGAACGGTTTTGAAGGAGTAGGCTTTCAAAAAACGTACGGAAAAATAATAAAATATAATAATAATAAAGATTAGAATAACAATACTGTGAATGCTTTTCAAGCATTCACACTAATAACTAGAAAGTGCATTTTCTGAAGAAACTGCAGTGTGAATGCTTGAATCTGAATGTATGGACTGAAATGAATTAATTGCTGAATTTTGAGTTAAAAATTTTGAATGAGATAAAAAAAAAACAAAACAACAACCTGAATTTAACCTGAAAACAACAGTGCTGAACTGCTAAAAGCTGAAGGTTACACAGAAGAAGAAGTTGGAAAAAAGCTGAAAATGTTTTAATTGTAAATTAGAAAAACCTAAGAAATGAGAAAAGAACATTTAGAGTCAGAAAACATCTGAAAGAATATTAAAAGGTCATATTCTTTGAATCACTGAATGACTAAAATGTGATCCCTCCACTTGGACCCACACAGTTTAAAAAGTTTACATCTCTGAGCTTTGAAAGACAAGATGTTGGAAAAAGAACAACGATGGCGACGTTTTGAGGGTAAAATGATGGCTTTAACACTGTGGACACAGCAGCAGTTGAAAGAGAAGTGTTTGAGATCAATCTTGGCAGAGAGAGAGAGAGAGCTCGTTAAGCAGGCAGGTGTGAGCCTGGTTGCTATAGTGACCGCACCCAATGGCTCCATACACACGCACACAGACATGCACCTCACTTTTGCTGCTTAAAATGAACAGAAAAGTCAGGCCGAAACAAATCGTTCCCAAATGAAAAGTATAGGTCGTATTGACGAAATTCTTTCACCGTGAGCGACAGCAATGTCTAGTCTACCTAATTCTCAGTTTTCATGCCTGTGGAGCTTATTATATGGACGTGGTGACAGTGTAAAAACACCATGCTCTTCTGATTTTCAAACGAACCTTCTGAGCCGTTTTAACATTAGAGTCTATGGAAGAGTTGGAGGGAGGAGGCTGTGCATTGGTGACATTTACGAAAGAACCATAACACCTAGTACAATACTAAACACATTGGATGAAAGAGGACAGCGATGGCTACGTTTTGAGGGTAAAATCATACCTGTAGAGCAAACGCTGCAGACACAGCAGCAGTTTTAAAAAATATTTTAAGATTAATTTTTTTGCTCCTCTCACTCTAGCAGTTGAGCTGTCTCACTCTAGCCCCAACATTCCGTCCCATACACACCCATTATAAACTCTGAAACGGGTGAAAAAACATCATGAAACTTAAACTGGAACTGAAGAAAAAGTATAATAGATATTGAAAAGATAAATACAAGTTGAATAGTTGAATGTCTTGTCTTCGTTTTAAAGTTTGAATGGTGGCTCTATGTCAATGTATGTGGAAGTAGTAAGAGTTTAAAAATGAATAAGTTGAATGAGAATTTTAAGGGTCTCCCCATTGAAATACATGGGAAATTTTGGGAAATTTTTGTTGAATAAAGTTGAATAAAATTAAAAATATAAATGTTAAAAATATGAAAAATAGAAGCAGTGTTGTCCAAAAGAATAGGAATCTAACGGTGTTTGAATGGTTTTTCTAAGTTGAACGGTTTTGAAGGAGTAGGATTACAAAAAACGTACGGAATAGATAAAATATAATAATAATAATAATAATAAAGATTCGAATAACAATACTGTGAATGCTTTTCAAGCATTCACACTAACTAGAAAGTGCATTTTCTGAAGAAACTGCAGTGTGAATGCTTGAATCTGAATGTATGCATTGAAATGAAATAATTACTGAATTTAAGTTAAAAATTTTGAATGAGATAAAAAAAAACAAACCCGAATTTAACCTGAAAACAAAAGTGCTGAACTGCTAAAAGCTGAAGGTTACACAGAAGAAGTTGGAAAAAAGCTGAAAATGTTTTAATTGTAAATTAGAAAAACCTAAGAAATGAGAAAAGAACATTTAGAGTCAGAAAACATCTGAAAGAATATTAAAAGGTCATATTCTTTGAATCACTGAATGACTAAAATGTGATCCCTCCACTTGGACCCACACAGTTTAAAAAGTTTACATCTCTGAGCTTTGAAAGACAAGATGTTGGAAAAAGAACAACGATGGCGACGTTTTGAGGGTAAAATGATGGCTGTAACACTGTGGACACAGCAGCAGTTGAAAGAGAAGTGCTTAAGATGAATCTTGGTACAGTGGCAGGCAGAGCTCATTAAGCAGGCAGGTGTGAGCCTGGTTGCTATAGTGACCGCACCCAATGGCTCCATACACACGGACACAGACATGCACGTCACTTTTGCTGCTTAAAATGAACAGAAAAGTCAGGCCGAAACAAATCGTTCCCAAATGAAAAGTAAAAGTCGTATTGACAAAATTCTTTCACCGTGAGCGACAGCAGCTTCTAGTCTACCTAATTCTCAGTTTTCATGTCTGTGGAGTTTATTATATGGACGTGGTGACAGTGGAAAGACACCATGCTCTTCTGATTTTCAAACGAACCTTCTGAGCCATTTTAACATTAGAGTCTATGGAAGAGTTGGAGGGAGGAGGCTGTGCATTGGTGACATTTATGAAAGAACCGTAACACCTAGTACAATAGTAAACACATTGGATGAAAGAGGACAGCGATGGCTACGTTTTGAGGGTAAAATCATACCTGTAGAGCAAACGCTGTGGACACAGCAGCAGTTTTAAAAAAGATTTTAAGATTAATTTTTTTGCTCCTCTCACTCTAGCAGTTGAGCTGCCTCACTCTAGCCCCAACATTCCGTCCCATACACACCCATTATAAACTCTGAAACGGGTGAAAAAACATCATGAAACTTAAACTGGAACTGAAGAAAAAGTATAATAGATATTGAAAAGATAAATACAAGTTGAATAGTTGAATGTCTTGTCTTCGTTTTAAAGTTTGAATGGTGGCTCTATGTCAATGTATGTGGAAGTAGTAAGAGTTTAAAAATGAGTAAGTTGAATGAGAATTTGAAGGGTCTCCCCATTGAAATACATGGGAAATTTTTGTTGAATAAAGTTGAATAAAATTAAAAATATAAATGTTAAAAATGAGAAAATTAGAAGCAGTCATGTCCAAAATAATAGGAATCTAACGATGTTTGAATGGTTTTTCTAAGTTGAACGGTTTTGAAGGAGTAGGCTTTGAAAAAACGTACGGAAAAATAAAATATAATAATAATAATAATAATAATAAAGATTAGAAGAACAATACTGTGAATGCTTTTCAAGCATTCACACTAACTAGAAAGTGCATTTTCTGAAGAAACTGCAGTGTGAATGCTTGAATCTGAATGTATGGACTGAAATGAATTAATTGCTGAATTTTGAGTTAAAAATTTTGAATGAGATAAAAATAAAAAAAAAACAACCTGAATTTAACCTGAAAACAACAGTGCTGAACTGCTAAAAGCTGAAGGTTACACAGAAGAAGAAGTTGGAAAAAAGCTGAAAATGTTTTAATTGTAAATTAGAAAAACCTAAGAAATGAGAAAAGAACATTTAGAGTCAGAAAACATCTGAAAGAATATTAAAAGGTCATATTCTTTGAATCACTGAATGACTAAAATGTGATCCCTCCACTTGGACCCACACAGTTTAAAAAGTTTACATCTCTGAGCTTTGAAAGACAAGATGTTGGAAAAAGAACAACGATGGCGACGTTTTGAGGGTAAAATGATGGCTTTAACACTGTGGACACAGCAGCAGTTGAAAGAGAAGTGTTTAAGATGAATCTTGGCAGAGTGAGAGAGAGAGCTCGTTAAGCAGGCAGGTGTGAGCCTGGTTGCTATAGTGACTGCACCCAAGGGCTCCATACACACGTACACAGACATGCGCCTCACTTTTGCTGCTTAAAATGAACAGAAAAGTCAGGCCCAAACAAATCGCTCCCAAATGAAAAGTAAAAGTCGTATTGACAAAATTCTTTCACCGTGAGCGACAGCAATGTCTAGTCTACCTAATTCTCAGTTTTCATGTCTGTGGAGTTTATTATATGGACGTGGTGACAGTGGAAAGACACCATGCTCTTCTGATTTTCAAACGAACCTTCTGAGCCATTTTAACATTAGAGTCTATGGAAGAGTTGGAAGGAGGAGGCTGTGCATTGATGACATTTATGAGAGAACCGTAACACCTAGGACAATAGTAAACACATTGGATGAAAGAGGACAGCGATGGCTACGTTTTGAGGGTAAAATCATACCTGTAGAGCAAACGCTGCGGACACAGCAGCAGTTTTAAAAAAGATTTTAAGATTAATTTTTTTGCTCCTCTCACTCTAGCAGTTGAGCTGCCTCACTCTAGCCCCAACATTCCGTCCCATACACACCCATTATAAACTCTGAAACGGCTGAAAAAACATCATGAAACTTAAACTGGAACTGAAGAAAAAGTATAATAGATATTGAAAAGATAAATACAAGTTGAATAGTTGAATGTCTTGTCTTCGTTTTAAAGTTTGAATGGTGGCTCTATGTCAATGTATGTGGAAGTAGTAAGAGTTTAAAAATGAGTAAGTTGAATGAGAATTTGAAGGGTCTCCCCATTGAAATACATGGGAAATTTTTGTTGAATAAAGTTGAATAAAATTAAAAATATAAATGTTAAAAATGAGAAAAGTAGAAGCAGTCATGTCCAAAAGAATAGGAATCTAATGGTGTTTGAATGGTTTTTCTAAGTTGAACGGTTTTGAAGGAGTAGGAGTACAAAAAACGTACGGAATAGATAAAATATAATAACTAGAAAGTGCATTTTCTGAAGAAACTGCAGTGTGAATGCTTGAATCTGAATGTATGCATTGAAATGAAATAATTACTGAATTTAAGTTAAAAATTTTGAATGAGATAAAAAAAAAAACCCCGAATTTAACCTGAAAACAAAAGTGCTGAACTGCTAAAAGCTGAAGGTTACACAGAAGAAGAAGTTGGAAAAAAGCTGAAAATGTTTTAATTGTAAATTAGAAAAATCTAAGAAATGAGAAAAGAACATTTAGAGTCAGAAAACATCTGAAAGAATATTAAAAGGTCATATTCTTTGAATCACTGAATGACTCAAATGTGATCCCTCCACTTGGACCCACACAGTTTAAAAAGTTTACATCTCTGAGCTTTGAAAGACAAGATGTTGGAAAAAGAACAACGATGGCGACGTTTTGAGGGTAAAATGATGGCTGTAACACTGTGGACACAGCAGCAGTTGAAAGAGAAGTGCTTAAGATGAATCTTGGCACAGTGGCAGGCAGAGCTCGTTAAGCAGGCAGGTGTGAGCCTGGTTGCTATAGTGACCGCACCCAATGGCTCCATACACACGTACACAGACATGCGCCTCACTTTTGCTGCTTAAAATGAACAGAAAAGTCAGGCCGAAACAAATCGTTCTCAAATGAAAAGTAAAAGTCGTATTGACAAAATTCTTTCACCGTGAGCGACAGCAGCTTCTAGTCTACCTAATTCTCAGTTTTCATGTCTGTGGAGTCTATTATATGGACGTGGTGACAGTGGAAAGACACCATGCTCTTCTGATTTTCAAACGAACCTTCTGAGCCATTTTAACATTAGAGTCTATGGAAGAGTTGGAGGGAGGAGGCTGTGCATTGGTGACATTTATGAAAGAACCATAACACCTAGGACAATAGTAAACACATTGGATGAAAGAGGACAGCGATGGCTACGTTTTGAGGGTAAAATCATACCTGTAGAGCAAACGCTGTGGACACAGCAGCAGTTTTAAAAAAGATTTTAAGATTAATTTTTTTGCTCCTCTCACTCTAGCAGTTGAGCTGCCTCACTCTAGCCCCAACATTCCGTCCCATACACACCCATTATAAACTCTGAAACGGGTGAAAAAACATCATGAAACTTAAACTGGAACTGAAGAAAAAGTATAATAGATATTGAAAAGATAAATACAAGTTGAATAGTTGAATGTCTTGTCTTCGTTTTAAAGTTTGAATGGTGGCTCTATGTCAATGTATGTGGAAGTAGTAAGAGTTTAAAAATGAGTAAATTGAATGAGAATTTGAAGGGTCTCCCCATTGAAATACATGGGAAATTTTTGTTGAATAAAGTTGAATAAAATTAAAAATATAAATGTTAAAAATGAGAAAAATAGAAGCAGTCATGTCCAAAATAATAGGAATCTAATGGTGTTTGAATGGTTTTTCTAAGTTGAACGGTTTTGAAGGAGTAGGATTACAAAAAACGTACGGAATAGATAAAATATAATAATAATAATAAAGATTCGAATAACAATACTGTGAATGCTTTTCAAGCATTCACACTAATAACTAGAAAGTGCATTTTCTGAAGAAACTGCAGTGTGAATGCTTGAATCTGAATGTATGCACTGAAATGAATTAATTGCTGAATTTTGAGTTAAAAATATTGAATGAGATTAAAAAAAAACAAAAAAAAAACGAATTTAACCTGAAAACAAAGGTGCTGAACTGCTAAAAGCTGAAGGTTACACAGAAGAAGGAGTTGGAAAAAAACTGAAAATGTTTTAAATGTAAATTAGAAAACCCTAAGAAATGAGAAAAGAACATTTAGAGTCAGAAAACATCTGAATGAATATTAAAAGGTCATATTCTTTGAATCACTGAATGACTCAAATGTGATCCCTCCACTTTGATCCACACAGTTTAAAAAGTTTAAATGCCTGAGCTTTGAAAGATACGGTGTTGGAAAGAGAACAATAATGGCGACAATTTGAGGGTAAAATGATGGCTGTAACACTGTGGACACAGCAGCAGTTGAAAGAGAAGTGCTTAAGATGAATCTTGGTACAGTGGCAGGCAGAGCTCGTTAAGCAGGCAGGTGTGAGCCTGGTTGCTATAGTGACCGCACCCAATGGCTCCATACACACGTACACAGACATGCACCTCACTTTTGCTGCTTAAAATGAACAGAAAAGTCAGGCCGAAACAAATCGTTCCCAAATGAAAAGTATAGGTCGTATTGACAAAATTCTTTCACCGTGAGTGACAGCAATGTCTAGTCTACTGAATTCTCAGTTTTCATGCCTGTGGAGTTTATTATATGGACGTGGTGACAGTGGAAAGACACCATGCTCTTCTGATTTTCAAACGAACCTTCTGAGCCATTTTAACATTAGAGTCTATGGAAGAGTTGGAGGGAGGAGGCTGTGCATTGGTGACATTTATGAAAGAACCATAACACCTAGTACAATAGTAAACACATTGGATGAAAGAGGACAGCCATGGCTACGTTTTGAGGGTAAAATCATACCTGTAGAGCAAACGCTGCGGACACAGCAGCAGTTTTAAAAAAGATTTTAAGATTAATTTTTTTGCTCCTCTCACTCTAGCAGTTGAGCTGTCTCACTCTAGCCCCAACATTCCGTCCCATACACACCCATTATAAACTCTGAAACGGGTGAAAAAACATCATGAAACTTAAACTGGAACTGAAGAAAAAGTATAATAGATATTGAAAAGATAAATACAAGTTGAATAGTTGAATGTCTTGTCTTCGTTTTAAAGTTTGAATGGTGGCTCTATGTCAATGTATGTGGAAGTAGTAAGAGTTTAAAAATGAATAAGTTGAATGAGAATTTTAAGGGTCTCCCCATTGAAATACATGGGAAATTTTGGGAAATTTTTGTTGAATAAAGTTGAATAAAATTAAAAATATAAATGTTAAAAATATGAAAAATAGAAGCAGTGTTGTCCAAAAGAATAGGAATCTAACGGTGTTTGAATGGTTTTTCTAAGTTGAACGGTTTTGAAGGAGTAGGATTACAAAAAACGTACGGAATAGATAAAATATAATAATAACTAGAAAGTGCATTTTCTGAAGAAACTGCAGTGTGAATGCTTGAATCTGAATGTATGCACTGAAATGAATTAATTGCTGAATTTTGAGTTAAAAATATTGAATGAGATTTACAAAAAAAAAACAAAAAAAAAACGAATTTAACCTGAAAACAAAGGTGCTGAACTGCTAAAAGCTGAAGGTTACACAGAAGAAGAAGTTGGAAAAAAGCTGAAAATGTTTTAATTGTAAATTAGAAAAACCTAAGAAATGAGAAAAGAACATTTAGAGTCAGAAAACATCTGAAAGAATATTAAAAGGTCATATTCTTTGAATCACTGAATGACTAAAATGTGATCCCTCCACTTGGATCCACACAGTTTAAAAAGTTTACATCTCTGAGCTTTGAAAGACAAGATGTTGGAAAGAGAACAACAATGGCGACGTTTTGAGGGTAAAATGATGGCTGTAACACTGTGGAGACAGCAGCAGTTGAAAGAGAAGCGTTTAAGATGAATCTTGGCAGAGTGAGAGAGAGAGCTCGTTAAGCAGGCAGGTGTGAGCCTGGTTGCTATAGTGACCGCACCCAATGGCTCCATACACACGGACACAGACATGCACCTCACTTTTGCTGCTTAAAATGAACAGAAAAGTCAGGCCGAAACAAATCGTTCCCATATGAAAAGTACAAGTCGTATTGACGAAATTCTTTCACCGTGAGCGACAGCAATGTCTAGTCTACTGAATTCTCAGTTTTCATGCCTGTGGAGTTTATTATATGGACGTGGTGACAGTGGAAAGACACCATGCTCTTCTGATTTTCAAAAGAACCTTCTGAGCCATTTTAACATTAGAGTCTATGGAAGAGTTGGAGGGAGGAGGCTGTGCATTGGTGACATTTATGAAAGAACCATAACACCTAGGACAATAGTAAACACATTGGATGAAAGAGGACAGCGATGGCTACGTTTTGAGGGTAAAATGGTGGCTGTAGAGCAAACGCTGTGGACACAGCAGCAGTTTTAAAAAAGATTTTAAGATTAATTTTTTTGCTCCTCTCACTCTAGCAGTTGAGCTCTCTCACTCTAGCCCCAACATTCCGTCCCATACACACCCATTATAAACTCTGAAACGGGTGAAAAAACATCATGAAACTTAAACTGGAACTGAAGAAAAAGTATAATAGATATTGAAAAGATAAATACAAGTTGAATAGTTGAATGTCTTGTCTTCGTTTTAAAGTTTGAATGGTGGCTCTATGTCAATGTATGTGGAAGTAGTAAGAGTTTAAAAATGAGTAAGTTGAATGAGGATTTGAAGGGTCTCCCCATTGAAATACATTATAAATTTTTGTTGAATAAAGTTGAATAAAATTAAAAATATAAATGTTAAAAATGAGAAAAATAGAAGCAGTGTTGTCCAAAAGAATAGGAATCTAACGGTGTTTGAATGGTTTTTCTAAGTTGAACGGTTTTGAAGGAGTAGGATTACAAAAAACGTACGGAATAGATAAAATATAATAATAATAATAAAGATTAGAAGAACAATACTGTGAATGCTTTTCAAGCATTCACACTAATAAAGATTAGAAGAACAATACTGTGAATGCTTTTCAAGCATTCACACTAATAAAGATTCGAATAACAATACTGTGAATGCTTTTCAAGCATTCACACTAATTAGAAGAACAATACTGTGAATGCTTTTCAAGCATTCACACTAATAATAATAATAATAAAGATTAGAATAACAATACTGTGAATGCTTTTCAAGCATTCACACTAATAAAGATTCAAATAACAATACTGTGAATGCTTTTCAAGCATTCACACTAATAAAGATTCGAATAACAATACTGTGAATGCTTTTCAAGCATTCACACTAATAACCCATTCTGTCGGTGGACAGTGATGGCAGAAGCTACTGCTTACACTTTCACAACGGTTTTCCACACCTCTCTGTCAGCGTGTGCACTTTCATTGAAGATGAGCTTGTCGGGATGATTAGGAGAAATATTTTTCTACGGTTTGTCAAATGTGAGAAGGAAATTAAAGCAAATATGCCAAAATATGCTGTAAAGCTCAGCCAATAACACGCATACACACACACATAAAAGAAGTGAATGATGTTCCCCTTCTCACTGGGCATTTCAATAAAAAATGTGTTTGCTACTTCACATTCAAGAGTAGCTGATGTTGATGATGATGTGGATGATTATACTGTATGAGTGGGTTATTAGTATGAAAAGTAATAACATACTAACCAGCGATCTGTCCTTAATTATGGTTTAAATATGAATAATAATAATCAGCATCCAAAAATTAAAATCTTTTGCACTTTCCTGAACAAAGTTCTTGTAAATGCAGTGATTTAAGACTACAGCACCAATGTAGGGAATAATTACTTTGTTTGAATTGTTTTGGTGCTGCCAGGAAAAGCTGGCAGTCTGTCTTGGTTATGTTATGCCTGATAGTTTCAGACAGCAGAGAGAGAGGGAAAAAAAGGACTCTAGAGAGTCCATGAAGCGAAAAAGGAAAAGGCTCTCGGCCCCACCTCGTGACACGCTAGCACTCCACAGTATGCTCCCGCCTATGGTGTATGCAAACTGTGAATGACGAATACCAAGAGTGCTGTTCCATTTCTCACACAAGAGGCCGGTGCTTGCCAAGGAACATTTAGCAAATCCTCACAGACATTGATTTTGAATCATTTTAATAGAAAATGCGGCTTTATTAACAGAAATAATGGGACCTGTGCATTTCAGTGACATTTAGTCACTGCTTTGCTAACAGCTTTGCGTCGTTTGCACTTTACTGCATGTGTGTGTCTCTTTGTTTCTTCTTCAGCTCAACATCTTCCCTGCCTCAGATCCTGGGCCTTCGCAGCAGCCTAGAGCTTAGACTGACCAATCATCAGGCTCTGGCAATCATCTTTCAGCTAGAGTATGTCTTCTCTACTCCAATAGGTCGAGAGACTATGGTAAGAGAAAAGCAAAAGCACATGGATTTTGTTAATCAACATTCTAGCCAAAAATTAACTCAGGACCAATCAGAAACACTCAAACAAGTCCTCACAACATTGTCTCAGCTCCACTCTGTCTTTGTTGTTTCACCATCGCTTTTGTGTTCTTTGAGTGTCACACCTTTTCCCCATCGTCTCCCAGAGGAAATCACTGAAAGCAATATGGCCTGTGTGAAAGAAGTATGGATGGTCAGATTATAGTGTGAGCTGATGTAAGTTTCCAAAGACATGCAGGCTTGTAGGTTGTATCATAAAGATTTGACCAGATTCAACTATACATCAAATTGTGGTGTTTCATTAGAACAACCTCCCATCTTTTTTTCAAATTTTATTAGCTTCTATTTAAGTTTCATAAATCAATTTAATAAAAAAGATAACAACATGCTGAACATGTTTCTTTAAACATGCATTAATGTGTAGTTTTCTGTTTTATTTTTCAGCTTAGACAAGTGTGCACTCTTTTCCTGCTAAAGTGCACACAAAGCTGAGGTTGAAACGTAGAGCTGTCAGATCTTGAAAAGAATGCCATTGCTCTTGGCTGGTTTGGTGGTATAAGTCATTTTATTAACTAACTAAATTAACTAAAATAAGTTATCAATTGTATCACTGAAATTCAGTCCACCTAAGGAAAATTTTGCTGAGTTGTTCAAAGGCTCTTTGAGAAATCCAGCAAGTTCCAGATTATTGTATTTTTTACCATTACAGTGTGGTGTACTTTTTATTAGGATTCTGTACTTTTATAAGTACTTTGTTTCTTTTCATTAATATGTTTTTATAGTCACTATGGTGTGCCAAATTGAGACAAATAAATTAATAAATAAATAAATATTGGTCGAGCTACTCTCTCTGTTAAGTCAATTAATGTCTCAGAAAATCTAAACTCCTCACATCCGTGGTAGCCCAAAATATCCAGCAGCATAAATACCTCATCAGACGTCTGCCTGGATATTTTTCCTTCCAGTCGATTCTCCAAAATAATGACACTGTGCATAAAAACAGAATTCAGTGATTTGCAAATATACGTTTAGTATAACATTCCTCAATGCAAAACTGTTAAACAGAAAAGTGTAGTTAAAAATGGGAATTTCATTGTCTTATTGTTTTATGTTTTGCTTTGAACTTCTGCACAATCTGCTTTTTCAACTTTTTAACTCAACAAAAATTATTATGTTTTCTTTTACATAAATATGTCAATCAAAGGTTTTTGAAGGGGCTCATTAAATGTTGTTGCCTAAAATAACGTCACATTAACAAAGCAAAGTCTTGACTAGTGTTGTAGCTACATTTTAGGTAGTTCTACAAAAAATGAAGCTCAAAATGCAGGTCTGCTTAGAGAATTTCTTTTAATTCTCTCTGTTTCAAATATATTATCTTAGATATTACTTATCACAACTAAAGCCTGGCCAATTAATTATCAACCAATTAACTATCTGCCTGAAATTTTACCAGATGGTCAAAGTTAGTTAGTAAATGTTATATGCATTAGGAAGCCCAATCCAAATATACACTGACGCATCTTAATATATAAACTGTGTGTTGATGTTTTTGTTTGTTAATTTTGACTGCTTAAAAATAAAAGTAATAACAGCAATGTCATTAATGTTGTTAGTTAATTGAATATAATATCTAAAGTCCTGTCAGTGTTACATCTGTTTATATTGGCAGCAGGCACCTCTTGCAAAGCTACAGAGTCGACATGTCCCCAAGGGAAGTAAATTCCAAATTCAAACCACTTAACAACCTCAAATGGCTTAAAAAAATCACAAAAGGACTGTGGTAATTATGTGCGTGGGAGAGCCTTCAACACTTAATGCATGCCAAGGCTGGGCTCTTACTGTGTTACTGCATGTTGTCCCTTACACAAGCATGGGTCACCAGATCACCAATTAAAAACAGCGGGAAAAACAACTAGCCATGGCTGGCACGTACCACATTTGCGTTTATGTATTAATTCACCCAATCTTACCTTTGCATCCACTTGACAGTGTATTGTAAATTGACAGATTCTCCCTTTTCTTTCTTTCTTTTCTTTTTTTTTTTTTTTACCGTGGACAAGAGTGATAATTTCCTGTTGAGACATAATGGTTTTTGGGTTGTGGAAAGGCAACTGTTTATATGGAATAGTTTTCTAGCACATGAAAGCATTATTATAACACTAGTATCTCATAGGTGACTTTTAGAATTTAAAAAAAGAGATTGTGACAAAATGATACAGAGAGCCGTCCTAGTGACTCTGAGCAGTTTAACAGCATGAAATTCTAACGGTTACCATTCTCTTTAAACAAACTGTTGGGCTAATTGAAACGTTGACATAGTGAAGGTGCTAGATATAAGCCAGTGGATGAGCAGAGTCATTCTTGTTTATACTTAGAAGGGTGCTTATGTCTGTATTAAACTTTATTATAGCCTATCAACAGTGTGGAATATCTCACTTAAATTCACAACTGGCTGTTAGCAGTTGATTAAATGTCACCAAAGTGCAACTGACCTATAGCTAGAGTGGCTAAAAGTTACACAATTGCATGTGTATTTAGGTGAGAAAGTAGAAATAGGGGATGAATAGAAAGAATTTTCAGCACGCTCTACCCATTGTTGCATCTCTTTTTAAGTTTAGTCTTTGTGTAGAGCAGATATGGCCACAGCTGTAGGCTTGTTGACTTTAAAAAGTCAAGACTTTTCATTTTGTTTCATAAAAAAAACAGTCAAAAGTGAAATGATATCATATTTACATAATTACACCCTTTACTTATTACTAGATTAAACACGTCTGGCAGGATTGAGTTTCACAGCTCATGACGTTACATGTGTCGCACACCTTTCTTTTCTTAGGTTTCTTCCTTTCATCATAACAGATTTGAAAGGAAGCATTGGTGCAAATTGTGATATAGCCCTAAAATGATATCATGATACTTCAATTAAATGTATAGTAGTGATATTTATGATTATATAGAAAAACAAACACTGAAAAATGTTTTATTGATACTTGCAGGTGGCTTTAAGTAAATGAGGTAAATTTCTTTTTCCATCCTTATTTTGAAATGAGCTACTGTCATTTGATGACACACTACCTAATTTGAGGTGTGAATCTATTGAAACAAGGTGCCGGCAGCTGTATTATGCATGTAACATGCTTTGGCACTTGAGTTTAACAATAACTAAAGTTAAAGTCACCTAGAGTAACCTTTCCACCATGTAACCGCCTCTCATATGGAGTGCAGCTAGCAATGCTCAGTTGAGTCATTTGTTTACATTTGGTTTGCACATCACCAGCTGCTAGCATCTCCTCCTTCGTAGCCCGGTTGTACTTGGATCAGTTTGACACAACAGGTAATGTTTACTCTGTGTACAAGTTTGTGATGCACGGTTGAGTAACAGATGTGAACATGAAGGTGGTCATAATTGGACTCTGGTAGGAAGCAATGAAGGCAAATAAACGTGAAATTAAAATCATTTTTTGTTTTTTGGAGTTGGAGTAACTGAACTTTTTCCCACTGTCAGGGTTACATTAATGTTATAAATTTATTGAAGTGGTTCATGGTCCCAGTAATATAATGTGTGCGTTTTTGATGACCCCATTCCTAATGTGCCACAATTTGCTTTGAGCACATTTGTGCTCACTAAAGTATGCACTGTATAAATTTGTAAATATGTGTCATGAGGTTTGCCATTAAATCTACCAGCCTTTGTTCAAAACATCAGATTTACACAATATTTCTTACTCTGATAGACATATTGCCATTAAATATTTCAAACTTTCAAGCTCCTAGTGGAATTATATTAAAAAAAAAACTTCATCCAAGTTTAGAAATTCTAATAAACTTGATAGAACCATCAAATTGTCATCTACATCCCCCCAGAATAGCAAGGGAGGGTGACAAAAACTACCTTCTGCCACACTCTACTTCACCACCTTCACCTTCTTTGGCATAAATGTTTGAATGTTTGATGAGGTGAGAGATATTTAGTGGGTGGAGGGTAATTTTTGTCTCTGTGTGTGGGAGAGGAGTGCATGTCTGTGTATCTGCGTCCTGATGTGTGCATATGTTATTTGTGAATGTTAATGCACAGGCTGCTCCTTCTTGGGTGTTGACTGATAAGGATTTGATGCGTGCTGCCTCCTGAAGAAATCTCACCCAGCCGCCCACTGCATCTTTCTCAGTCCTGCCATACTATCAGCTGACTGCTACGCCCTCACACTCTATATCTCTGGCTACCAAGAACAGTGTGATGGGACACTATACAGGTCCCTTGACTGTGTCGCAACTGTCAACTATGTGATGCTTTCAAGGTGTTATAGCTGTATTGAGCCAGGGTGTATCTTCAATGCAGACAGTTTTTCACTGCCAACAAGACTTCACACAATTCAATTCAATTCAATTCAATTCAATTCAATTTTATTTATATAGCGCCAAATCACAACAAAAGTCACTTCAAGGCGCTTCATAGATACAGAGAAAAACCCAACAACCATACGACCCCCTATGAGCAAGCACTTTGGCGACAATGGGAAGGTAAAACTCCCTTTTAACAGGAAGAAACCTCCGGCAGAACCAGGCTCAGGGAGGAGCGGGGCCATATGCTGCGACCGGTTGGGGTGAAAGAAGGAAAACAGGATAAAGACATGCTGTGGAAGAGAGACAGAGGTTAATAACAGATATGATTCAATGCAGAGAGGTCTGTTAACACATAGTGAGTGAGAAAGGTGACTGGAAAGGAAAAACTCCATGCATCATGGGAATCCTCGGCAGCCTATGTCTATTGCAGCATAACTAAGGGAGGATTCAGGGTCACCTGGTCCAGCCCTAACTATATGCTTTAGCAAAAAGGAAAGTTTTAAGCCTAAACTTGAAAGTAGAGATAGTGTCTGTCTCCCAAATCCAAACTGGAAGCTGGTTCCACAGAAGAGGGGCCTGAAAACTGAAGGCTCTCCCTCCCATTCTACTTTTAAATACTCTAGGAACAACAAGTAGGCCTGCAGAGCGAGAGCGAAGTGCTCTAATAGGGTGATATGATACTACAAGCTCATTAAGATAAGATGGGGCCTGATTATTTAAGACCTTACTTGACACCACTTGAGAACAACAAATGTGAGGGTTCATGTGTGATTGCCGCCACAACCTCTTGTAAGATTTTTCAAGCGCTAGTATAACTCTGGTGGTGTTTGAAAATCAGTGGCTTCTGTTAGTGTGTGTGTACTCACACATAAGGACACACTGCAGGCCGTGTTGAGAGATGCCAGGCTTTTGGCTAATGGTATTTAGGGAATCACCTTGTTGGTCAAAGAATGCTATTTGTAAAACTGTGTTATCATTGAGATTTTTTCATACTTTTTCTAACAAAGCCCTTAAGTTCAAAATTGTTCTTTGCTGAGGTGTCTGTTACGTGTAGACAAAAGACTGGATCCTCCCTTGAATTAGGTGCCTTTTCTATGCTTGAGTGATTCATGGGTCAGTGGTAAGTGGCTTAATAAGCAAACACAAAAAAGCAATAACCTCTCAAAATGGTCAGGTACAAGCCCTGGATTGAAAATGGGTGTTAAAGCAGCTAAAAAAATGACAAGAAAGTTTGTTTCAAAATAGAAAGACAGGTTTTTTCACCGCACTGTAGATAAACTGAGATGCTAAATTTAAGTATACATATTAGTTATACTTATACAATATATTAGATGGTATATTATATGCATTAGAATAAAATGAAAGTCCATCTGTTTAATAGAATTACAGGATAACTGAGTACTGTAGGAAAGATGTAGAAACTGACATAAACTTGTTAATACACTGAAGTATTTTGCAGTGTTTTTGCAGAATAACGTTCATCGATTCAGCAATAACAATAATACAGTAGCTTTGTTGTAAAGTTTGGGGGCAGTGGGTGTTACATTCCTGAAGCGCTCTGTTTGTTGCATGTGTGGATTTGTCTTTTGAGTTATGTATGGACATCCTGCTACTTCCTTTGAATCCGATCTTTTAATGCCTATGCTGACACTAGATGGTGCTGTGTAGTGCAGCTTGAAAAGAGTTTCATCCGCTACAGAGCTGTGCTTGCATGGCAGCAACATGCCAGTCTGCCTTACTGTTTTTTCCCTTTGATTAAATAAAATTATATCTTTTGATGTATTCTGAGGGGGATGAGGTGGGTGAAAACTGTAAAACAATTTTGTTGAAATCCCTTCTCTTGCAAGACATTACCGCTGCAATACAGAGGCAATCACCTGGTGCTCTGAGACTGCCTACATGTCTCATCCTTGCTGTGTTGAAAGCCAGTCTGCTTCTCACAGTAAGACAAAGAACAAGGATGGCCTCCTTTTTAAAAAAAATTGCATTGCCCTTATCGCCTTTGGTTATGAAGAAAGAACATCATGCAGTGTCGTCACTTATCCTCTTTGGTATTTTTGATTTTGGCTATGATCGGGCTCCTTTTTTCTCTCTCTCTCTATTTTTTGCCTGCTCTCCCACTGCCATGCACTCTCTCTCTCTCTCTTTCTCTCTCTGAGAGCCTTTGAGCACCCTTTTTTATGCTCCTTAGCAGTCAGAGGGATGGAGATAACGATTTAAATGAAGGAGGCTGGGGAAAGGAGAGGAACTGGGAATTTGTCTGATAGGCTGTTCTCAGAGGATATCTGGGGTCAATGAACTTCAAATAATCAACTTTTCTTTGCCACCACACACACACATACCGTGCCCACAGTCCTTTTACTTGCTTTCTCTGTGTTTTGCTATTTCATTCTCTCTTATCCTTTTGACACCATTGTACTATGCTGCCCGACACACCGCAAAGTGCCTGTACTTTGATTGGGTGAACACAGGGGAACTGTGTCCTTCTATGTCCATTTTAACACACTTCTCCATATTGTTTCGCTTAATGTCGAAGAAACTCGGGGGGGAGAAAAAGACAGCAGTGCTTAAGAGTTGCAGTTAGTTGCTCTGCTCACTGCCTTGCTCAGTAATTATGATGCTACAAAATATTAAGATGAAGGTAACCTTATTTTCCTCCATCTCTTACTATGTTTTTACTTTAATTGCTTATGTATGCATGTCATTGATTTCTTGGACGAAATGTGGCATTTTTAGCATAAACTAATACCTACTCCAATGATGTGAAAGATAATGAGAGATTTAAGAGGGTTTCAAGGTAAAAGCTGCCGCTTGACACTTCTTCAACTTTTGTAGAATGTTGAAAAAGTCCTCTCCTACCTTTTGCAGTGTCCGTGCTGATAATTGTTGGCTTAATTTGTTTCAGTTGCTGCCCTCTGATGTTTCTGCTTTCATCACAGTGTGATACAGTGCTTTTGCTGTTTGGTGCTCTTAATATGGGGTTTGATCACAAAATATTTAGAGGATTTACTTTTCTCTGGCACAGACTTTTTTACTTATTAAATGGTTTGAACTAAATCCATCGATTTATGTCAGTGCCCACGACCTTATTGTGCAGCATTTCAGACTTACTTATATGTGTAAACCAAGCAGTTAGTGAACAAAGTAAAGGTCAAGACTATTCACAGCCAGTGCCAGGAACTATCCTGGAACATCATCAGAGGTTATACTTTTATCCCACTTACATGACATATAAACCCAATACCGTATTGGTGTCAAGAACTTTTGTTTTTATGGTAAAATGAGAAGGCCTTACACTTACAATAGAAGGTGAGTAAGGTAAGTTTATGCCAACACAAACAAATGCGCGCAGTTTCATGCCAGCCTTGTAAAATTTTTCAACGTTTGTGATTGCTCCTTTCTCAGCTCCTTCACATGCTCTATATAAGAAGTGGGAAAAAAATCTATTCATGATGTACTATTCAACATAGCACATCATGCTTTTAGTTATGCACTTAAAAGTTTAAGTGAATGCCTTCCATAGGCAGCGGTTTGCTCACTGTGCGAATACTCGGGTCACTGACAACTGATGCGAGGCAATGACGCCTCTCCTAATTGTTTTCTGTCAGCACCAATTTAGCCCCGCCGTAACTTCATCTGAGACATCTCTGCCCCTGCTCCTGCTTGCTGATTGCTGCCTCTCCTCAGCTACCGTTAGCGCAGCAGTACTCATCTATTGAGCCATGTAATACAGTTACGTAAAGCTTAATGCAAGACGATGGGGCTTATTGTTGTCCGCCTTCTTCTGCTGACAAGCACTAGCTCATCGCTAATGGGTGTGGGGGTGTAGGTTGGGGGTGGTGTGGGTAGTCCGGAGGAAATCAGTGAAGAAGGCTCTGCTGGCCCTCATGGCTTTGTCCTTTTGCCAGGAAACAATTTGTCGGGGAATTTGACAGCTACAGCCATCCAAAACACTGACACAGGGAATGAGTGACTGCTTGTAGGTCGCAGCCTAAAGAAAGATGGAAAGCAAAATGGATAGATCGACAGAAGGGAAGGGAGGGACATTTTAAGAGAGCTACTTGGTTTCATCCTCTCACTAACCACTGCTATGCTTCTGAGAGAGTGTCAAAAGTGAATCACATCCTCGGAACAGTAATTGGTGACTCTCCCAAGCTGTTTCGCAGCAGCAAACTTGTGTTGCTGAAAGAGGGTTTTGACAGTTGTGCTATGTGTCATGTACTGAAATGGGATCTCAGCTCGAGTAACTGGGCCTGCTTGCAACCAGTGATAAAAGTGTCACCTGCATCACATTTTCAGGTTGTGCCACCTTTGACCCTGACTGCATTCAGTGAGTGGCACAGTTGATTACTGAGCGTGGGAGGAAGTGTGACCATTAATGCATGACCTTTAAATGTACTCTGTTTTGCCCTTTCCTGAGCTCTCACGCAGATGTATGCAGACGCAGGTCTGAATTTGGCAGCGTGCCTATGTCTTACATGCTATTTAAAGCAACATTCCAATTTAAAGAAAACATGGTCATATGAAAGAAACAGAGTTGGGGTCGGGCGGCGTTTGTGAATGTTGCATTGTTTGCTGGCTGTGGTTTAATTTAAAACTACAATCCTAATACATCTGTTAGCTGTCAGAGAAGTGACAGAGAGCAATTTCCAAATAAATGAGACTGATGACTACAGTGGATACAGAGCTCATGGAGAAATTAACAATTTCCTGTATCCTGAACTGTACAGAGAGATCTGCGCAGGGAGTTGTCAGAACATCCTGCTATAGAGACGATTAAAGTCTGCAATAAACTGCATGTACACTAATGCAGTATACTAGTATTATACTGAAATGAAGCAAATCATTTAGAATTGTGCTGAAGATTGTTAATTCAATTCAATTTTGCACATATGGGACAAAATCACAACAGTCATCACAGCGAAAACCCCACCAATCAGCTGACCTCCTCTGAGCAAGCACTTGGTCACAGTGGGAAGGAAAAACTCTGTTTAAACAGGAAGAAAGCTCAGGGAGTGGTGGACATTTGCTGCGAAGACCGGAAAAAAGATAATCTGTTCCTAATGATTAAATGCAGAGTGATGAATAAAACAGAGTAAAAAGAGGTGATTGAAGGATAAACACTCAGTGCATTATGGGAGCCTTTGCTAAACAGTAGAGTTGAAACTTAACAAAGCAAAATTGTGAGTAATATGTGACTCTGCTCATGTCTTGGTAAATTAGTGCTGTGGAAATATATGTCACGGTCACTTTGTTTTTTTTCCATTTTTCTTTAACAAAACTGAAAATCCCAGCCCTTCTGGAGGTGTTTTGGCAGCCCATTATTGTTCATCCCAGGAACATTTTGTTCTGTTTTTACTCAAGCATTGCTGTGTTCCCACAATTGACTGCTCACTAAGCTCTCCTTTAGCAACTGTTTCAGACAGTGGTGAGGAAATCATCTCCCCTCTTGCCAGAAGCTATTACATTGTTTTGCCTGAAATGACAACTGTTGCTAGTGGGTTATATTTGCTGTGTTCAGCTTGTAAATGAATCTAATGTTAGTTTCATGGGTTGGTTGACCCTCTCTATTTTTCATCTGCCGTTTTAAAAGGAGAACCCTGTTGAGTGGTGTTATGCACTTGATGTCTGCGGGGAAGTAGATGTGTTGCTTGTGAGCCAGACTTTTCCTTTGAAAATAACATATAAACCCACAAAATGAAGCAGCTCTTTGCTTGTAAGAAGTGTTGATTACTATTGTATGTAGTATACAAGTTGGTTGGTTGGAAAATGGGGGTTAACAAGTTCTTTGCTCTTTCCTCTTCTTGCTTTTTCCACTGATATGTGGAGTATCGCTTTCACCATAACCCCACGCAGACTGATTCAACGTGTTCAGCAATCCGAGGCTTGACAGGCCTGCTGTGTTGTCACAGGTGCAGTTCCGCCTTGTCTCTGTGCCTCGACAAGAGCTGAAGTCGCTCTGTTTATTGTGCTAATTAGAACATCAACATAAGGAAATAGTAAGCTGCTCCTCCGGCAGCATATTAAAAACTCTACTGTTAATATATTGAATGAGCCAATACACACTTGACTGATGGCTTAGTAATTGTGGTTCAGAGTCTAACGCGGGCATGTGTCGCGTTTGGTATTTGACAATCCTTCCATTAGCTGAGCTATAATAAATATCACTCTCTTAATGATCTTTTTATTCTTCTCTCTGTCTCGGTTGTCACTGCCAGGGGATGGAGGATAAACAGTATGTGGAGCAGAAAGCAGTGACATAGGTTGTGGCTGGGTTTATTAAACGTGATGGTGTAGAACTTCTCCTCTGTGCCACAGAGGATTTTATTTGGGTTTTAATTGGCTCACCGACAGGTATTTCCCTTAAGTAGCTGTTTGTGTGCTTTTGAGTGTGCGTGTGTGTGTTGAGTGGTTTTTGTGGGCCCCTGCAGGGTTTAATGATGTTTGCTGAATGAAAAGTATCTTGCGAAGCTCTTCCCAATCAAATGCTTATCAGAACATCTACTTTACTGTAACACCGCTCTGTGAACTCACGAGCCCCTCCCTTGGTCGCAGTTCTTCCGGTCTGCTGGCATTACATAACGGGAGGGTGTAGACCTCCCTCTTGGTGTGGCCCGCTCCCTCAATGAAACCGGTTATATATTTGTTTGCTACTGATCTGAAATGTCATACAAATGTTAATTAAATGTTAATCAAACATCTTAAGCAAAGTAATGTCATCAGGATTTAAAAGTGATATATTTAGCTCATCGGTGGCCTATTCTGAGGGCATTGCTCCCCGGGCCCCCGCCCCCTTCCTTCCAAATGTGAAGCTGAGGCAAGTAAGGCTGCGTGCCGCAGAGACAATATTTCGCCCGCCTAATTAAAATGAATGTCAGTTCTCCCCCCAGTGAGAAGTGCATCAATCTCCCCCTGCGATTGGCCCAGAGTGAGTCTTACCCTGTCAGTGCCTGCCAGCAGTGCCATCCTTCTCCAGACGGATGCAGGGCCCTGGCAGCCAGAGAGGCATTGGTGATGATGTTTGCTCATCTAATGGTTTTCTTGTGAATGGCCTGCTCAGACTGGGGCTGTTTTATTTATTTATTTTTATTTATTTATTTTTGGGGGGGGATTTTTTTTTTTTTAAATGTAGATGAGATTCAGTCCAGACTTGATTTTCATTTAAAATAGCAGTTGCATAAAGAAGTCAGTAGCATTTCAGAGACATTTGAAGCCCAAGCAGCTGTAGAAAAGTCTAATTTAGCTTTTCCTCTCCACTGTTGCATACAGCTCATCACAACTAGGGCAGATTAGACAAATCTGAGTCTGCAGTATATCAGTATATCAGTGCACTGGAGACGAAAAATATTACACGATTAATTTTGAGATATCATGTCGACAGGTTTGTTTTGGAAAAGGTATTTGCTTGGCGTAAACTCTCACGCGCACGCGGTGTCATTAACTTTCAGCGAGTGATTATATCAGCTTATCGTATTACGATTATCTTTTGGTGATTTGAATTTTCATGCAAAGAGGTACGAGTGATCTGATGCTTTGATGAGGAATTGATAATCATCTGAAGCACTTCATATTGTCGCTGTCAGTTAAATGTGTCTGTATTATTTTAAATGAGAAAACTACTGATTATGTTTCTACTTGCCAGAATTTAATAAGGCATATGTCATGAGTTGAGTTTGTCTTATGGATGTTTTTGCACCCCCTCACTGTGAAAAAAACAAAACTCAAATGGTCCATCACTTAATGAGGCTGGTCCAAAGCGGCGGACCAGCCAAGTGATGATAACGTCTGTAAAACTGCTAGAGCGAGGATAAAAACCTCCATCCTGAGCATTTGGTCTGTGCCTAAACTATAATTTTCCTAAAAGCCAGCAAAATATCTGCTAATGGGTTTAAGCGTTTCACTATGCTTCTTTTCAAAAAAACATTCCAGAATAAAATTGAGCGAGTCAAACGCTTAACCGTCAGAGCTATGTCTATCGGTGTGTACTGTCGAACATCAAAGCTCGAATAAAAGACATGCATGTCCACGGCAAATTGGCCTGAGCCTGAGTGACTATCATGAACACCTTGAAGTTGTGCCTGTCAACAGCGAGAGCTGAAAAGGAACACAATTCCTTCCCAAGCTTGATTTGGCCTTGGTGAGCTGAGTAGAGCACAGAAGCCTGCTGGGTTCATTTGGACTACTTGTACGGATGGATGAAAATGTGAGTGGTTTAGTGCTCTTAAGTTAATGATCTCTGTGCATGTTCTCTCACTTCCTTCAGGGCTTCTCATTGTAGAGAATAAGTAGCGGGAGCTGTGGGCCGGTGCCTGTCACAGGGTCTTGGCTGAAATAATGACTCGAACAGCCCAACAGACTGCGGTAATGGTAATAACTGTCAGACTTTGTCTCTCATCAATGCTCACATCCCCCTAATTTAGGATTAATTCCTGCCATTCTCTAGAAAGCCCCGAGTCGATGAGTGTCTTGCCATTTTTCTTTGAGCTTTTCCAAAAATATGTTTCTGCATACTGCTTTATCTCGGCGTATCGCAAACTTGGCTCCTTCATATTTGGGCACATTAAGAAAACTTAAACAGGCACAACAGGAGCCAGTCTGACTTGGTGGTTGTTCCTTAAATTAACGGTGGCTTTCCCCAGCCCCTTTTTATATGTTCTTACTTTTTCTGAGTTAATAAGTTGTAGTAAATTGCACTGGTAAGTGTCTGTTCCTCCAGTTCTTCTTGTCTGCTGGGATATGCGTTTTCAGCTCTCTTTGATGTGCAAAACTCGCCTTCTGTCACCTTTATAATAATTTCCTTCTTCCTGTCTTCTCCTCGGTGTCCCCCAAAAGTTTGATGATTACTTTTCTTGCTCCGGGTTACAGACGTGAGATCTTTGTTTCCACTCTGTATTATGTTTGAGAACAGACACACTTATTTGTCTAGAAATGCTGCAGCGTTATGTTTTACACTTCTAAACAAGGTTGATGGATTCTTCCCTTAGAAAACACTTTACCAGTTGGAGCAATTATGTGTGCGGTGACATTGCTGTTATTGTTTTTGGTTTTTTTTCCCTCAGTGCAACTTTATGAAAAAGTTTGCCGCTTCTCTGGTTTTGCCTCAGGCTTTTGTTTCTATTTTTTCCCCCCTCCCCGGTGCACTATTGAAACAAGTGCAGGGTTGCTCTCTGAGTGAAAGTTAATGGCTCTTATTTTAAATGTAGCCTTTAACGCTCAAATCAACGGTGTAATCACACTTTGGGGAAATTGGCTATTGATCATTCTGCCTTGTCCGACATAGTGACCGGCACAACAGCGAACACGTGGAAAAACAACTTTCAATTCAAATGACAAATTCTTTTGATTAATTCAAATGTTTCCTCCCCAAAACGGCGCGAGTGCAAAGAGTCATACTTTATTGCCAGTGAAATATAATGCAATTGATTTGATGTCTCTCTGCTGTCACCAGCAGGCTTTGGGATTGATTAAGTCTCACTGACACACTGTGGTGCTCAGAATAAGTCGATTCGTCTGACCCTCTCGCCAACTTTCTTCTCACCAGAGGCCCTTAACACAAATGCGTCAGCTGACTGCCTCCTACGGTGCTGTGCTCTTACCACGATACCGTTAAAGCCCTTACACCTGCATGTAGATGTGCCATTGATCTCGGCTGTCGTGTAATCACGGAAATGAGTATTGTAGCGCTTAAGCTCCTGCCTTTTGAATTCTGATGACTGTTTCTGTAGAAGGATTACATGCATATTGTGAATTTTTCTGCCTGGCTTTGAGTGGAACTATTATCCTGTTTGTTTACTCAAACCTCAAGAGTCCCTTTGAGATCCCCTCAGTCCTATTGTTTGCCACCCCACGTTTTTGGTGCTTTATTATTTTATTTTTTTTGCAGTTCATATGTAGATCGCGCTGTCCTGAAGCATTTTAAAACCGCTGTACTGAAACCGTGACAGTGATTCACACTTTGCGTCTAAAAGAGAATTATTTCTTGGTGTGATATCTTTCGTTGCCATTGTTGTAATCGCAGAATTCTGTTTTTGTAAACCTGCCAAAAGAAGAAAAGGCAAAAAAAACCCAAACGCCTCCACTTTGACCTTTAATAACTTCATATTTGTAACTTTGATGGGTGTTTAGCTCACTTCTCATTCCTTTTAGATTCCCATTCAGCTACTTGGTGCAATTCTGAACATGGGCTCAGTTTCCTATGATTGGAAGACTGAAAGTGTGATAAGCATTGAGTTTTGGACAGATAAAAGCTTCTTCTTTTTTTCCAAGGCTGTAGGCGTCCCTATAGAAAAGACCCCCTGATTGGTCTTTTGTCTCTCTCATTCTCTCAGAGCTCGGCCAGCGTTTTTGCTCCCGAATCACTCCTGCAATATATTCACTGAATAATACAAGAAGTGAGCGTTGGGTCATGTGCGAGACACTCATTTTGTTCTTTCCCTCATGTTCTGCACAGAGCACAGAGACGTTACAGACACAAAGTACGAAAAAAAAAAAAAAAGAGACACATTAGATAAATTGCCTTGCAATTTTTACTGGCTACTCCCTCTGCCATAAAATGATCTTTCTCTAGTCTACTCATTTGAACAAAATCATCGCTTTGAAAATAGACTTGTTTGATTTAACATTTCATATAAAACATCCTATTAATTCAACCCCCATGAAATAGAAAAACAGGCAATGCCTGAACGGGGAATACAGTGCTATCTGTTTTATGTCTGCCATATAGTTCTGAAGTTAAAAAAATTGTTGTTAATGTCTGTGCTACTAGAGGGTAAAATTATAGTCTGAAACTGGCTCCCTTTCAAGAAGAACGGAGTATTGATCAGCAACTTTGGCCACTTGAGATATGTGAGGCTTTAAAGAGTTTTTTAGATGGAATAACAGACCTTTAATGGCAGGACTGGGTACTCTCCTGCTTAATTCCCTCTAAAGTGTCACACAAGCGACAACCATAGTGTTTACATGAGTGTGAAATTGGCAGGTATCTCAGCCCAAACACAAAAACCAAACACAAAGTCCGAAGGTTGGTTTGTCAGTATAAAAGGAAGTAAACGGCAGTCGAAGAACTTAATAAACACTGCAGGATTAGGTGTTCGTCTATTGTATATTATAAAAGCGAATATTCAAATTTGCTGTCAAGCAGGGAGCTGACATGAATTTAACCTTTACACCTTTACCACACGTAGTCCCTGCTGCAGTGCACTTTCACTTGTAGTATTCAAAATGTCAGCTCCATTAAGCTATCTGAACACTTCACTTTGGGCTTTGTTAACTGGGCAGTGAAATTACTTTGCATAATTCATAGTAAACTGACATTTTGAAGCAGCCCTCAACAGAAAAACAAAGAGTGCACTGGTTATTTTTCACAGGAATAGAACAAAACGATCTAAGTTTAAGCTTACATGACAAGGACCTCTTTTGCAAAGGTCAGGGCACCGCGGTGCTGTAAGAAAAATCTCTCAAGGAGGGACACCGTGGTAGATGGCTTGGTCAACAAAAGATACTACAATAACCATGACCGCACAGATCACAATTTATTTAAGAAAGCAGTGCACAGAAATGCACTAGTCTTGCCTTTCATTCACCTTAGATGGTGTTTCATCATGCCATATTGGATTTGTAGGTATATTAATTGTGGTGGAAACTGGCAGCTAATTAAATAGCATGCAGTCATTGCTGTGACAGTCACCCCTTTCTCTTTCATTTAAATAGAAATGTGATATCGCACCGAAAAGTCTTCGTTCGTTCTTCTTCTGAATCTTTCGTTGATATTATGAAAGTAGAATTTTATGAATGTGGGCGTTCGTTTGTTTTTATCTTTTCAGTGAAAAATGTCTGATAAAAACTATGCTTTATTTCAGTGAAATCGAGAAGGATGTCACAACACATATATACTCATCTTCTCCCACTATACATTTCATCTAAAATGTCTTAACTGATTTAGAGATGTGCCTGTCGATTACACGACATCCCTATTTTTCAGAGCACTGGGATTAATTCCTGTGTTTGCGTGCTCTACCCTAGGCGTGCTTGAAATGGATGAACTTCCAACCAGTGTTTATCTGTATCACATCCTATTTAGAGAGAAAGTGTCCACTTACTGTTAATGCCAGTGTCTAATCTGGCTACAGTCCCACTAGAGAGTCCTGTATGATTTTAAGTGGATTGAGTGACTGAAATAATTATTTATTTACAGCCAATCTGAGTTTTTGACAATATTACTGATTACACAGTGTCCTGATTGGTAAGTTCAAGATTTACAAGTGATTGCAACATCCACTCTTGAGGCTAAAAGATAACTACAGCAATTGTTAGGAGTTGAATCTCAACAGAAACTGTATCCAAAATTGTATACGCCAGCTGGTTGTGGTGACTGTTATCAGGTAGCTCCTGCTGCTGCTGTTAGTTTAGTGTGTTAAACAGCAAATGCCATAACATGGATTGTGGAGCATAATGTTATTTATGCTTAAAGAAAATGGTTTTACTACAAATAGAAAGCCTGGAGAGCCTATCAAGAACATAATCAGTATGGCCCTGCATTTATTTGGGCCTTTTGCCTTTGTTAGACAGTGGAGAGCGAACAGGAAAGCCGGGAGACAGGCTGGCAGCAGATACCCAGCAGAGGGGGTTTGGGTTGGACTCTGACCCAGGTTGCTGCATTTCAGCCTTGCAGCACCTGCTCACCCCATCAGCCCAACTGGTGCCCATCCTGCTTTTATTTTTAAATCTGGGAAAGTTCCATAAGGCCTACAAGGCCATACGATAACATGATGTGTAATTGGGAACTCTGCTGAAAGATGGTACTGGATTGTGAATGAACATCTTGAACTCTAGTGGCAAACAGGAAACAGAAACACAATTACACAAATGCTGCTCCCATCTGGAATAGCCTCTGTGGTACTAAGTAAGATATGTTCTGTCTAGTGAATTTTTGACTAGATCTATCATGGTGAAGACTCTTTTAACCTTTTGGCTGCTCTCCTTTTATATACTGAAGTAAAAAGTGACTTTATGGAAAAGCAGTTCTGCTTTGCTCTCCTACCTTCCCAGACGATGGGACTTAACTTTTTATATAGAATGAAGAAAGAACTGAAACCACCACACTCTGAATATCATTACTTTTTTTTAGTTGACCTTTGCAAGAGTGGTTTTAGATTAGTTTGTAGATTATATGGCACAAAATTAGCTAAAATCTCCTCAACACATTGCATGGATAATTGTATTCTATTGTACCATTAACAGGTACTGTATGACATTTAGAATAAAGACACTACTTTTATGACTGATTTTCTATAGTGCCAGATTATGGTGTTACATTAAAGAACTATTCTCAGTGGAATTTGAAGCATTCAGCAAACTATTACATGGCCGGCTTTGTCTTGGAGCAGTGTGGGGCTAGTAGGCTTGTTGTGTATTCTGTCCTGTCCTGCCTATGATTGATTACAATCGTCTGAGGCTGACCAGCTTATTAATCGATTCAGCAAAACCACTGAGTCTCTCTGTGGATGATTTAAAGCAGAATGTTTTTTTACTTTTCCTGGGACGGCTGAAGTAGAGCCTCAGCGGCACTGATTGTAAATCATGTTCAAACACAGCAAAGCTGCTTCCAAAACGTGTGTGCGATGTGGGATTTAGAGAATGCTCAGTGCTAACGACAAGCACCACCATGCCACACAGTTTTAAGGCCTCTTGCAGTTCATTTTTGTGATTAGAGATAAGGATTTACAAGTTGGCAAATTAAATTATGTTTTTGTTCTTTGGTCGTACTTGGAGACTGTTAATGCTCTGCTTTATAAATTAAATAACGTTATCAATTGATCACAGTTAAACACTGTAAAAGATTGTAATTATTCAGTTGGATGAAAGAGAAAAGACTACATTCGGTTTAGTTTTTACAACAGTTTAATCGCTGGTTTCTTTTTGCGAGATCATCATATCAATGTCTGAATTCCCTATTCTTCTGTCGTTTTCCATCACACAGCTATCTGCTACCTCTACATCCCGCGCTGCTTTCTTGCATAGCCTTCGTTGGGGGATTTGGTGTCCCTTCCAGGAGCCAGCTGAGTGGAAGGGGGAAGAGATACAGCTTGTATTGCAAGGAGGTGCAAAGCCAAACCCTCATGGAGCCATGGTCTACAGCACAGAGGTGTCTGCCAAAGCTCAGAGCCCTGCACCAATCTCAGCTCCAGGCACAGCTCAGGTAATACAATGGCACAGAAGAATGCTTTTGTCGAAAGACTAAAATGTGAAGAATCCACTGAAAGGTGTTTAAACGAGGTTTTTCAGCAGCCTTCAATACTCACACACTGCTTCCCTGAATTCAAAAGCTTTCACATCATCTACATTCGCACTTGGGTTTCATGCTAGGCCCCCGTACAGTACCGTTCAAGGTCAGGTTCTATCATCCCTGAAGGCTCTACTCTGAAATTCTGCATGATATTTTATAGCATGGATGTAGGCAGCTGTCTGCAAGTGACATTGTTTTGGTGACGGTATCAAAAATTTCAAAGGGTGCCCAAGTCGTCCTAATATGACTTAACTTTTCACACCTTGCAGAGGATTGCAACACTGCTTGGGTGTTTGGAAATAACTGCATGTCACTATCACGTCTTCTTTCTTCTGTCAGCTTTTTCATTCGTTTCCCTGCAGAATCTGAACTCTTCATTCTGTTTTTTGTTTTGTTTTTGTTTTTTTTGTTGAAATGTCTGAAACTTCCTTCTCTCAAGGAGGTCTCAGAAGCAAAGGATATGATCAAATTTTGGCTGTCATCCAGCCTGGAAAGGAAGGCATCCAGCCCAAAGCCATCCCTGAGGATAAAACAGGTAGACGTGCCTCGCCAGAGAAGATCACCTTCATCACCTTCACAGGGTAAATATCATTATGTAATTCATAATAGCTTTTTAAGCACACATTAATTGGAAAGCTCATACAAAGACTTTTCCTCCACAAAAAGACATAAAAGGCTATTCACTGCTTACATCTATAATTTTTTAAAATGGAAAGAGTGTAGTCTGATTTCTGTGCATGCGTGTGTTTATAGGTTGGGTGCACTTCAATAGTGCAACGGCACCTGTTTGCAATCAGCCAAACTTTGAAGCAACAGGCATCGAACTAGCCTGTCTTGTGCACATGTTATCTCAATAGAGCCACCTGCTCTCTACGTGATCAATATACTTTATGATTGGAGTCTGGGGGGAATAAAGGATACACCTAAAGGGATTGGTGAAGACGTTGGCTGTCCATTAGGGCCTCTCTGATATTAAACCTGCATTACTTTGCAAAATCATCTTACATCTGCTCTCAGAGTGGAAATTCCATGTCCCTCGATTTTTGTTTTGTTTGTTTGTTTCGTGTTTTTTTAATTGATCTTAGTCTAGCCGCTCACCCAGGAGCAGTTTGTTTTGGGAGGCCCTACAAGGAATACATTGCCCCAGACTACGCAGCTCATAAGATCATGTGGACACACAAAGCCCTTCACAAAAATAAGGTGGCAGTTCACGGACTGGGAAATTAAATTTAATAAATATAGTGACTCAAAATAACTGCTCAAATAAGTGCCCAGAGGCGTTTCAGGATGATTGCTTCTACAAGAATATTGCATATTACCAAAATATTGTTGGTGGTTTGTAATATTGTTAAAGCTGCTGAATGTGGTGAAACTGTTTAATGTTTAAACTGGAATTATTCTTTAATATTTTGCAGTAAGACACAATTCACAGTTCAAGAACAAGCTCCACAGCTATCAAGTGAAAACATATGACTGATGATTGATTTTAATGAAAGCCTGTGTTTAGACAGTGCACACTGTTTTTGTGCTTTTTCAGCAACTCAACTTCTGCAGACATTCAAAAAGTAGATGTGATGGATATCGGGGTAAAGAATATCAAAGTGGTGCTAAAAAACATATTCATGATTCATAATAAGCAATAAGTAACGGTAAGATACTCTTACTGTGGGACTCTCTTTGTTGAGGTTTTTGTGGTAAAGCTTTGAAAAACATTTTTCCAGAAAGAACATATCAGCCATGCATATTGGTTCTTCTTTGCTTTCCGTAAGCATTACGATGAAGAGTGTAAAATTAAGTCTGAACCGTGCCCCTTATTTGTCACATTGGTAGGGGGTTATCAGTGGATGCTGTTGGATTTCTCCAGCAGAAGCTTCTTCTTCTTCTTTTTTTTTTTTTTTAATCTTTTCCAATTAAGCGCGGATGTTCCACGATACTCTAAAAATAACTGCTGAACCCTGAGCTTTGGAGGCCTCCCACTGAAACAAAGTTCTGATTAAATATTCCACATCCTGCACGCAGCCAAAGATAAATGATGTGCCACTGCCTGCATCTCTTATTGAAACACAAACTGCTGATTTGCTCTGTGTCTGCCAGTGAATTGATTAAAAAAGTGTAGTAAACACTGCATACAGCCACTCAATCCCGGTGACAGCAGAAAAAACTTGAGTGGACCCAGGCTGTATGCTCGATGATTTACCTTCCTAATGATGCTGTTAACTTTTGAGACAAGAATGCGGTTGATCAGGGGTCTACTTCATCGGTGTGTAGAGAAAGCTTCTGGCAGTGCGCATTGTCAGTAATGACATTTTAATCAGTGTTCGCGCGTCTTCAGAGGGTTGCCCAAGAAGCTTGAATGATTTGGGCTGGTGTTCAGAGGAGAATGAGACCATGAATCACTGCCATTCTTTGATTTAGGCAACTTGATCATCCTCAACTTTGTTTTTTTTCCAAGACTGCATTTGCATGGATTTAAACATATGCCAGAAAGGATGCTTTAAACTGGAGATAGCTAATTTAAATGCACCCTCCATCTGAAATTCACTGTTATTGATGCATTCATGTCAGAAAGAACCTGATCTCAGAAGGATTCTTTAACTCATACGGTACATGCTGACTTTGCATTACAATGTTGGAAATTCTGAAGTCTGTACGCTTTTATTAATCTATAATTTAGTCGCTTAATTCCTTGTCGTTTACGTGACCATCATGCATCGCTCCCTGTTGATACTGATGAGCTAAGAAGAAGATCAGGGAGCATATCTGGCTGGTTAGACGCAGATGTTCTTAAATTAATTTTAATGGGCCGTCGTCCTTACGTAGCTGTATAACTTTACTGCTCGTAAAGGTGTCTGAATTCACCAGCCGCACATGTGGTAGTTCACTCATCTGTCGAGAAGGCCTCTGAGGGATCACAAATAAATGGCTAATTGCACATTAGTCCAGCTAATGAGGTGATACACACTCTCCGTGGGCTCGAGAAGTAAAAACAGTGAGAAAGCCCTAAAAACAAAATGGCTGCCAGAGGGGGTGGGGGTGGGGGGGCATGCCAGAGCACATTTGTGAAACAGAGCCAGCCAGTGCAGCACCATGTCCACTCTGTGTGCACGTAGTCCGAACAGATGGGAGCTACACTAAGACACCCCAGGCAAACCGAAGCAATTTCCAAAAGGCCAGTCAAGCCCAGCACGGAGAGCGAGACAGCGTGAGGGAGAGGGAGGACAAAGGGATGCTAGAGAACCTTTCATTTCAGTATTACCATGGCTACGAACCAAAAATCTCAGGAAGCATTGTCAGACTTTAAAGTCAGTGTGAAATTTAAATCCAACTCACCTCCTTATCTGTGTGAAATTGGATAGATTTGCTAGGTCTGTAAATAGTTAGGTATTCCAGTGCTCTGCGCGGCTATATACTCCACTGTGCACTGCACTGAGTAAACATTATCACAGTGTATTTTTTTATACCTCAAGATGTCAGCTCACCGCAAATCCAATCATCAGGAAAGCAATTACAAAGGTGGCATTTTGCAGTCAACTTCTATTCCCTCTCACAAGCTAATATTCCACTGAATGTCTAACCAAACTATAAAATGAACTGTGCTACCAGGTGCAGAAAGCATGTGGAAGATATTACAATGTTGTTAATTAACCTTGTTAAACAATGAACTGGAGCTGTTAGCACATTTCCAGATGAATAATGAAGACTTCAGCATGAATACGTCGTAGAAGTGGAAGGCTTTTACAGATGTGTACATTTCTAGGTTGAATGCCTTTATCTTCTTTGTTGTGCGTTTGTTTTTCTTTTTTCTAGATCGGAAACGCATTCCACCAGCTTCTCCTCCAGAATCTCCTCAAGGCCCCGGGGTAAGACACCGTCTCACCTATTGAATTTTACAGGTGACCTATAATACTGGCCAGCCAAGAAAGCTTCTCTCTAAAGTTCCAAGTTAATACTTAAAACAAGTAAACCCTTTTTAAAGCTGTCTTTTATACTCATACTTATTTCAAAAGGAACCTGTGTCAGTAGGTCCACACAGACTCTTTTACACAAACAATTAGTCAAAAGGTCAGTCCATTACCTGCTCCAGTCATCTGTCATTTATTTACCTGCACTAATGTTTGCAGGAACTTTGCTCTGTCTCAACTCTTTACTGAGAAAAACATGTCACCCTTTAGCTGTTAACTGTACAAATTCCTCCAGCGGGAACATTTCAATTCTTTGGAAGCAGTCCTCTTGAAATTATATATTTAGAATAGCTTTAGCAGGGTCATGTTGGTTCTATGATAAAACTGGAATTGTTCATGTTGTGTTCTATTATGGTGCACTATTGAATGCTTGGAAATATTACAGCAGCAGAGGGGAGGGCACACAGGCTGTGTGGTTTACACAAACAATGGGGTTTTCTTCCTGTGACCCTGGCAATAAAACTTTTGTGTTTTATTCTGCTGTTACCTGAGTGAAGCAAGAAAAAAGCAAACGCAGTGTCTGCACTTTTTGAAAGGAACTGTTATGAATGCATTTTGGTTGAAAGCTGACCTGGATAGATTCCCGCCTGCAGAAAGCTCCTCTAGCTGCCCCTTGTACATGGACACAGCTCCCCTTACATGCTCTTTAGACAGGGATCATTAATTCTGAGAGACCCACACTTAGGTTTTGTCTGGTTTGTCGACAGAGATTGCAGGTCAGGTCTATAAATTTAAAAAGAAAAAAAAAAAGTCAAGAAAAATTCATTATCTGACCCAGATCTCTCAACAACACTAGAACTGGGAGACATAATTAAAGAAAAGCACGGGGCCTCTCGCAAACACCCCCCTCTCAATTCCCATCCTGTCACAGAGTGACACTTTGTTTGTAGTCGCACTCACAGCACCCTTCATTAATGTGTAACGTATAAATACAGTGGCAGCGTTGACTTCTTTTCTCTAAGAAGAACATCACAACATGGCTTAGGTGTGCAAAGTGACGTCTGGACAAACAAAAACATTTCTAGAGAAATGTCCTTTGGACACACAAGGCCAAATGGAGATGTAGTGCACAGTGCCACATTTGGTGAAAACTAAAATTGTCATGCTAACTGTCAAGCTTGGTGGCAGAGGGGTGATGATTTGGGCAGTCCAGAGAGCTGTGCATAAACAAATACCTCCAAACCTCAATGAAAAGAAGTTCATAATAATGTGAGAGAGTCATACATAGAACGATTGCTTCAAAATAGAACAGAAAGTAACAGGACACTTAACTCAAAAATTTGAAGATGTAGAGAGTGCGCAGTCAGAATGGTACCAATCACTAGTGAATATGGTTTGTTAAAGGGTAAAATGTAAGCCATCCTCAGCATGAAAACGGCAAATGCAAAGACGAGGTGAGGTTCAAACATCAATGAACAAAGAGGACTTATATATAAATATTAAATAATGCTAAAAAATGATAGAGTTATACTTTATGTCCTCAAGAACAATTAAAATGTTAATATGCTGGAGAAAAATTAATAATAAATGTAATTATAAGCAGCGATCAATACAATGTTATTGATTAAACTGTGTTATTATGACAAATGTAGTTTAGCTTAGAGCTCAAATGAATACGTTTTACCCTTTAATAAGCATTAAGAAGTATACTCAATCGTGAGTGCCGGCATTCTGTTTGTAGCATCATCCCTCAGCCTAAGTGAGAAGTGTCAGTGGAGACTGGGAGTTGTGATGGATGGTGCTCTCTCTCAGGATGAGGCCAGTGACACAGAGCGGAGGAGGAGGAGGAGAGACATCAGCTCTGTTTCAGTGTTGGCTCTCTGGGCCAAAATGAGTCTGTATTGTCGACTCATTTTAAATTGAACCAGCTGGGAGCTGTGAGATCATCGCAGCCTTGAACTCTAGAAATCGACCCTCATTTTGATTAAACAGCAAGGGCGGTGGAAACCTACAGAGGGCAGCTCCCAGAGGTTGGGAAGAGACAATTCTGGTCATACTGGGCAGTTCTTTGGGGATGACATTAAAAGATGGTTGTGCTTAAATTAATCTACCATTTTATATAGAGCTCATGAGTCTTATCAAATCAAATTCCCAAAACATTCGGCCCCGAATTATTCTGAAAAAATAAAAATACAAAATTTGCTGACATTTCTGCATATTTCCACTGCAAATTAGGACGCTCTCATATCCTATTTTTCAAGGATTAAGGGTTAAAGTTCAACTGCATTTTCCCAAAAGGAGCAATTAACTTTGCTTCAGAGGAGGAACGCAAATCATAAGGCAGAAAAACACAGCCCAATTTTAATAAGCTGCTGATGTAAATTTTGGAGAAAAACAATCTGTGACCACAAGTGGCCATTACAGCACACTGAATTAATGGACAAACCTCATTCTAGGTTTAAAAAGATGATTTTTCATTTTTAAATGCCTTTCAATGAGTTGAAACAAAAACACTCCAAAAACAACAAGAGCAACGGCAAACATATGTCTTTAGGCTAGACAGAACACATAATGCAGAACTGTGAAAACAGGTAGGGTGCAGAAACAAAGAATCATCTATTTACAAGCTTAACAAGAATTCAGATTGTTTACCAAGTGTCTTTATAACAGAGGAAACCAAGAGAGCCAGGGGGAAAGGTTCAAAGTGGCAGCTTGTGGATTGACCAGAGGAGACGAGTTTAGTGAAGCCAGGAAGATTAATCTGTGGAACCAGGAGATCAGTGCAGCTCCAGAGCAGAGGTGGATAAGTGGCTGGAGTTTGGCAGCAACTGGAAATTTTTGTCTGTGGACAAAAATGAAAGTGGGTAAGAAGTTTAGCAAACAGATCGGTGCACAGGAAGGGCTTGACCTTGAATAACTGGGTAGAGGAGTCTAGGATCTGGTGATGTGGTGAAATAAGAACTGAGACAGTGTTTACGGTGTTATTTAAGTGACCTCCTGGCTGGGAGGTAGTCAAAAGTAGAGGGTATAACAGTTTGACAAAGCTAACTCTGGGCTTAAGTGTCAGATATTTTGAGATGTATTTTTAAAATATTATTCTGATATTTTATAATATCACGCCACATAAATGAGCCTCACTCCTGATTATGTAGATAGGCAATTATTTGCCACCATATCAGCCATCATTGTGGGGTTTTTTTTTTGGTTCTTTCACTTCTGAGTGGTCAAAAAGCATAAACCAAGGCAGCTTTAAGTAAACGGTAAATATTTAGCACATTCACATACACTCCTCGGCGAATAATGGTGAAAGGCAGCAGTCATTAGTGCCTTAGATGCTCAGTAGATATCTGGTGGGCATCCAGGATCTTTCTGAAAAAAGAAGAAACAGAAAACGGCGTGTGAATCAGTGCCACTGCTGTTGGCAGCCACCCTACATTTCATCAAAACTCTGTTAGCTGTTGCAAAATTCACAAATACAGTCTATCATTCTCCCTGTCTGTTTTCCTCACTTTCTTTTAAACATGTATGGAAAAAAGTGCTTGTTCAGTCTTATGGTGATATTTTTCCCGGTTCAACAAAATTTTCCTTTTCTCTTCAACATGGCTGTCAGGTGCTGATTAATCAGTGGCATCCTTCTCTGAGATGGCTCTGTAAACAAGCTGCATGCTTTAACTCTTTGCGCCGGCATTGTGGGATCTGACAACTTTCTCTTGCTTGCATAAATTATTGATCTTTGATGCTCTCTCTTTGCCGCGGTGCAGAATGCTAAAGATCCTGTGGTATTTATAGCCAGCATTTGGAAGAGCAGCTGAGTTTGTTTGCCTCTGTTGATGATTTCTCTCATCAGGCTGCGGCCGTGTTTCAGGGTCGCGCTTGTGTTCTGTTGACCCAGGTGGTCTTGTAGTCTGGGGGCCAAAGGTGAGACCGTGTTTCAGTTTGTTGCTGGCAGTGGGCTTGTTCGACAGCAGGCACTTGCTCATTCGGACCTAACTTTTGCAGCCCTCCTTTGCAAAGTGTTGTTTGTGTCTCGTTCTTATATCAATTAAAACAATACTCAGGGTTTTGCTGCTACATTTTATTGTATGACTTTTGAAAATCTAATTATTATTGTGTACTTGAAACTCAATTTCATGCTTTGATGGAAATCACAAGTATACAGCTACTTTGTAGGTATGCCTGAACTTCAAATTGAACATCAGAAAGGGGAAGAAAGGTGATTTAATTGGCTTTGACTTTGGCATGGTTGTTGGTGCCAGACAGGTTAGCCCTAGTATTTCAGGAGCTGCTGATATACTGGGATTTTCCCACACAACCAGGGTTTTTAGGGTTTTTCAGAGCATGGTCCAAAAAGAGCAACTGTCCAGTGACCAGTAGCTTTCTGGGTGAAAATGACCAAATGACTTCAATAAAGGAAGGCAACAATAGTAATAATAATAATACTAATACTACTACTACTACTACTACTACTACTACTACTACTAATAATAATAATAATAATAATAAGCACTTTCAAACAAAGTGCTGTACAACTATTTGAAACTAAAGAGATAAATAAAATAATAAAAGCGATACATAGCAATACAAGTAAAAAACAGTAAAAATTTAAAAACTAAAAGCCATAGAATTAAGACATGTAAGATAGGGTGAACAAATGTGTCTTCAACTTAGTTTTAAAAAACCTCCACAGAGCATGCCTGCCTAATATCTTGAGGGAGGTTGTTCCACAGAAACGAAAAGAAAAAGCACGCTCTCCAATTGTCTTTTTTCTGGCTCTAGGAACCTTTAGAAGGCCAGAGTCCTGAGATCGTAGACCGTAGATTGTAAAGGTGTAAAAGGTCGGAGAGGTATGAAGGTGCCAATCCGTTTAAAGTCTTGTCGGTGAGCAGCAGGACCTTAAAATCTGCTCGAACCTGACAAGGTAGCCAATGAAGAGATCTCAGTACAGGGGTAATGTGCTCAAATTTCCCAGTTCTTATTAAAATGCGAGCAGCTGCATTTTGCACCATCTGTAGACCTCTAAAACGTTTCTTTGGTAGCCCAGAAAGAAGAGCAATACAATAATCAATACGTGAAGACACAAATGCATGGACAAGAACCTCTGCAGTGTTGCTTGACAAAACTTGGCTGATTCTGGCTATGTTCCTCAAATGATAAACGCCAGTCTTTGTTATCTCTTTTACATGAGACTCGAAGGAGAGCACCATGTCGAACCACACGCCCAAGTTTTTTACCTTGTCCCTGCAATTTATGACACTATCATCAATTTTCAAGATGAAATTTTGAGACAATTGCTGAAATTTTTGTGGCTCTAAATAACCATTCGTAACAAACAGGGTATACAAACAAGCATCTCTGAACACACAACACATCGCACCTTGAAGCAGACAGGCTAAATCAGCAGAAAACTCCACTGGGTGCCGCTCCTGTCAGTTTAGAACTCCTAAATTTGTACAAACTCACCAAATTTGGACAATGGAAGACTGGAAAAACTGGTTTGAGGAGTCTGAATTTCTGCTGCAACATTCAGGTGATCTGGCATAAAAACATGAAAGTGGAGGATATTTTCTTAGTTTAGTGCAAAAGCAGCATTGTTTAAACACCACAACCTACCTGTGGTGGACATCCTTTTATTCGTGCAGCCAACCAATCTGTAGTAACTGTGTGATGCTATTGTGTCAGTATGGACCAAACTCTCCGAGGAATTGTTTCCAGCACCTTGTTGAACCTGTGCCATGAAGAACCTGGTACTAGGAAGATGTATCTAATGCAGTGTCCGGTGATTGTACAGTATTGATTCAAGCTTAACTTGTTTTCTAATACATTACAATTGATGTTGTACACTATATACAATATGCAGGTTATAGCTTACTACTTTTTCTTCATGTGTACTTCATTATTCAGCATAAGTCTTTATTTCTTTTTTGAAATCATCTTTAAGTTTAAATCTCAGATAATTGTGTTATTGCACATGTATGTCACACATATGGCATGACGATGTGGAAAATCTGACTGGAAAATATAGAGTTGCATTTAGGAGATGGCACATTATTTGGAGCTCCTTATAGACGGAGCCTGAAGATTTTCCTGCTTTGAGGCTTTGAATTTGTGGGACTGGCAAGAACTGTAGCAAATACTGCGTGGGATCAGTATTTGTTAACAGTTAATATTATCTTGGAGAAGTGTGTCATGTTTGGTCTAGTTAAAACAGCAGAAGATGTGTTTTTAAGCCAACTAATATATATATAAAATCCTGCTTTGGTGGTATTGAGCTGAAGCCCCAAGAATGACAGCCAGTAAGAGAGCATAAGTCTGTACAAATCAAATGCTCGTGGCACCAGAATGCTTAAAATAATATAATCCATAACAACATTAAAATTCTGCACACTGTGCCTTTCCAGACAAGATAAGTGTAGTATACAGATTGACTGTTAAAGGGGCAGTTCACCCAAAAATCTAATTCACATATGTTTTTCCTCTGTGGCCTGTAATGCTGTTTCATGCCTTCATCTAGTCTTTTTGTTTGAGCTACCCAGAGCTCAGAATCTCTTTTGGATTTAAAAAACTCAACTCAGCAACAATGTCTTTTTTCCAGAAATCATGACCCAGTTACTCCAGAAAATCCGCAAACCTTTTATGTAGCAACTATTTTCATTCTCCGGTCAGAATCTTGCAAACAAAAGAAGCACTCAGATAGCTGAGGGACTCCATTAAGGGTTTCTTCTTGTACATGTCATGAGCATGTCATGGCTACATGGGTTTTTGTTTTTTCTTGTGTTATGTACACAACCCCCATCCGTTTTTGTTTTATCCAATTCAGGGTCACAGGGGGACCCTGGCAGTCATAGGGTGAGATGTGACAGCCTGTCTATGATGGGGCCCAACACACACACACACACACACACACACACACACACACACACACACACACACACACACACACACACACAGATAATATCGAATCACCAGTTAGCTGGTACCTGGAGAGAGCCCTGCCTGGGTGAACATGCAAGCTCCACGCAGCCTGTGAATTCGAACCCACGACTTCCTCGCTGTGAGGGAGCAGTTCTAAACTCGGCACTGTCCTCCCACCCACACCCATTTTTTTTATTTCACACCAAAATAATTGACTGTAGATGGATGGAAGATGTGTGAATGTAATTATGAGTTGTTCTGTCCATTTGAGCTCTAAATGAGACTGAATTTTGTATATATTTGGCAGCTATTTTTCTAATCATATTTAACATTCTTAACACAGTCTTAACAAGCTGCCAGTTTACCTCATTCTCTGATTTCCATGCTCTCTGCACGCCAGTTTATTTTACTATTTTTACTTGTTCAGCCTAGATAAAAATAGCAAAGATTGTTGGCACAAAGCTGGACCACAAGTTTAGACCCATATGTATACAGTCCTAGTATTGATCCTAAATATAATAGCCCAAAATATAATAGTCCTCAAATTGTTATGATGATCTACCCAACATAACAACACAGATACAATTAAATTCCCACACATTACGTTTAAGTTATTTCTGCTGTAACAGAGCTATATTTTAGGAATATTTTCACAATTTTGGTATTACTACTTATATATACAGTTGTATTTAATTCAGTGGTTGTCACTATATACTATAACTTGTGTTTCTCTACTGTTACACATTAGAGATCACTTGTCTCCCAGCCACATACATTCTTACTGAACTATAAGTACTAATGTTCACATTGTGACTTGCTTAGATGGCTATATGTGTGGTGCATCAGTAATATTTTAAACCTTCAGCTTTCTTGACTTCTCTGCCTGTTGTTCTCAACATTTCATCCCAGTAATCCCTGCAACATTTTCACTGGATCTCATTCGAAATCCTCCTCCCTTTAAAGCGACGCCTGACTATTATTTCCTTCCTGTGAGTCACATGGTGAGCTTGATCCCACATCAAGGCCTCTCTCTCTGTCTTTCTCTCTCCTTTATGTGCGCGTTCTGACACTAAGAGAGCGGGCAGATAAACATTCATGAAGCTTCTTGAAGGAATGATGCTGGTTTAGCATATACAGTGGATACGTGCAAAGTTAGGTCCTTGACTCTAATGGAAATATAATCGTGACAAATGGTCAAAGAGCACACAACAAATTCTGAGCTCAACAGTCTGCAGGCTAACAAACAGTTATAGTGTCAAAATATCTCCTTGTGTCACCGGTACACACTTTCTTTCTTTTCCTGCCAGTCCTGCAGTGACTACCATTTTCCCTGCTTCCCGTCTTATTGGATCTTCTCCACCCACTTTACACACATGCTAATTCTGCCAGTAAACCTGCCACTACTGATAAAGGCTCAGTTTTTCTCCATGCGAGTCTGTTGGAGTTTCTTTTGTCATTGTGTGCCAACTGCTACCCGTATCTATTCCCACCTGAATTCCACCTGAATCTGCCTACCCGTACTTACTGTATCTTGCATTATTCGTCATTAAATTACTTGACTTTTTCCTTCCTGCCAGGCACATTGATTTGTAAGAGCAGAATTGGAGATTCTGTGTGTGTGAGGGAGGACAGAATCGTGAGCATCACAGATGATTTGAATATGCTGTAGGAATTATATAACTGCATTTGAGCAGGCACTAAGGAGGCTAAAGCTCAATATGAGTAAAGATGAGGTTTTGGTAGCTTATTCACCCTGTTACAGTACCCCTTGCCCTAACTGTCAAAATAAAAGCTTCGACAATAGACTGTAGTGTTATACTACGAGACAGAGATGTAAACAGACCAAACAGTGTTTGTTGTGCTGTATTAAAATTAACCATTCACTGATCTGATCTCAAATATATATGCAGGCGAAGCCTTTACAACAGAGTCATTTTGGAATTAAAGGTTATTGCAAAATAGAAAGTAGCTCCATATAACGATGGCTGTGTCAGCTTCCTGATTATTGCTGTTTCTAGGGTGTCCTATTTATTCTATTGTCATGAATAATTATAATTATTTGCATGAATAATAAATAAAATGTTTAAATGATTTAAACCATTAAACATGAACATACATAGCTGGTGCTCATTGTAGCTTCCAAGCACAATCCCGTACTCAGAAATCTAATAAGCCTGATACGGGGTGTATGGATTTAGTGTTGTCTAATCCCACTCCATGGGGGATTAAGAAAACTAATATTGTAACAAAAACAATTTTCATAATAGACACGCTGCAAATCTGAGGATCAGTCGCATCTCAAGAATTTGGCTGTCCATCCTTCCACAGTGCCAGTCCACACTTCTATTATAACTCGGTTTCCTCACGCAAAGCAGACTGAAGCAGCACTCTGAATTTGTTTCGTGCTCAGATCTTTCGTCAGCAGCACGTATTTCCACAAGACACATATGTACGCATTCACACATACTCACGTGCAGGTCCCATGAAACTAGAAATGACACACTTGGCTGTCAGGACAGACAGGCTGAGGTTAGAACATTGGCAGCCGCAGTTATGCCACGTCTAATTGCCTCTCTCCGTGTATTCTCCTGTTGTATGTGCGTGTGTGTGTGTGAGATTCTCTCACGCAGAGTCGTCTGCGTAGTGTCTTTCACGCCTTCTGTGTGCAGACGTGATGACTCAATGTGAGATCGCATGCATGTGTGGATATGTGATAGTCCACTGGTCTTAACATTTGAGGACATTTTGACTTGATCCCAACAACCGACTGCTCATATTTTGGTTTACGCCCACACCTAATATAGTCTTTAGAAGCGAGGAAACTATGAGACTTAGCACAATTCAAAATGTGTCAAACCACTTTGTTTGAAAATCTTCCATTTTTGCTCTGTTTAGGTGTCATTTCAGTTGATTCCAATTAAACCATGTCCCATATGTTCCATCAGTGCCACTTTCCTAGACAGATGGCAGTATTTAAAACTTAAAAAACAACAACAACATATATCTGGTTCTATATGCCAGCTCTTTTTTAATTAACAACAAAAATATTTCAACCCTGATTAATTTGATGGCAGTCTTAGTTACTGTGGTGGCAAAAAGTGTGGTTTAATGCCTCCCTTGGCAGCAGTCGGTCCTCGAGAAGCTCCGTCGTCAGAAATACACAAAAGAGCAACTGGTGTTTAGTCCTCAATCAAACAAACACACACTGTTTCAATAAACAAATCTGCCTTTTCCCATCATGGCGTGAGAAATTGATTTATTTTGATTTCGCGCCGCACTCAGCAAGCACATAACAGGGCACATTAAAGTTGGTTATCTTGCTGAGAAGTTGGAGGTGTGCAGCCTGTCACCTGCAGCTCTTTATCAACAGCACAGTTGTTGTTTGTTCTTGTTCCATTACTTTTACAGTGGTGACAAATATCTTGTTTCCTATGGCATCTTCACAGAAAACGTCTAAGCTGTGGCTGTTTTTTCATATCTTTGATATGTTGAGGAGAACACATGGTAAGCTAACTGGAATCTAGCGCACCCAGGTTTTTCCGTAGCAACAGGTTTCAAATAAGCGTTGCAATTTAACTAGGACACCAACACATTTTCAAGGGAGAAACAGAATCAGGTATTCTTAGTGTGATTTTTTTTTTTTTTTTTTTGTGGTTTTCTATCTATCTAGCCTGTCTTTTAAAAAGTGGATACTTTTCACGCAGAAGTGGGAGAAAGCTCTGTCTCTTCAGCATCAGGTCATCTGTTGTTTCAAACATTGTTCAAACTGGCAGACCTTGATTTCTAAATGTGATCTTCCGAGAGAGATCAAACACTCTATTTCAGAATCGATATTGAGGAAATCTGATTTATCGGGGGGGCATCTATTTTTCCATTTTCTAAAATAGTTCTGTCTTTGGTTTGTTCACTCAGTATTATGCTCAAGATCACATTGCTTCACTGAATGTATGGAAACATGTAATGAGTTTGATTAGCTGCGTGATTATGGCTAAAAATGATCTTTTAATTGTACCGTTGTATATAAATTTTCTAAATTAATCCGTTTTAATTAATCTTTGCAGAAAAATAAACCTTTATTTACCTGGCCTAAATCTTTTAGAAAGAAATTAAAAACAAACAAACATTTGACTCCATTCGTTGTACCTGCCTGTTGGAAGTAAATATAACTCACCAGCTGTGAGATCCCTCTCTATTTCCCCTGTTACATTTTGCATACAGTGCAGATTTTGCCACTTTAGAAAGATAATTGCTCGAGGGGATAACATATCTTTTGTGGAGTATGTTGACCATTTTCCTGACACCTTCGTTACTCACTGTGTTTATTAGTCTCGTGTGGCCACATGGAATGTGATTGGTTGGTGTTTGTGAGGTGGATGGATATACTGATGTGCTGCACGGACTCACTTTCATGGATGTCTGAGTCTGCCTTGGTGCATTTATTACACTACAGTTTGTGATGTTTTTTAGGTGGTTTGATCAGTTAGTTGTGTTGCTTTGCAGGCACAGACACACAACTTTACAGCACTTTTTGTATATGGTTTGTTCTTTTATTAACATCACTTGCCCTAAATCCGAAGTTTTTCCAGAAGAATCCGCTTCGAGGGACAGGCTCTTAGTCTTGTGCTGTGCCAGGCATTTACATTTTGTTGTATCTCTGTCTTTTAATGTTTAATTTACTCGTCCAGACTAGTCCAGGATACTCCCGGCTGTGATGGGCACTGATGTTAGGAGTGCTTGATTTGCTTTTGGCTTTTTCTGCTGGTGGAGCAGAAACTCTCATGTTTGTTTAATTGTACCAAGCCAAAATCATGATCAAGATCAAGATTTGATTAGTTGTGCAGGGTGAAGTTTAATGTTTTTCCAACATTAAAGCTACTTTATATCATTTTAATAGATTTTTGTCTTTATAGGGTTTTTTTGTATTTCTCTATTTAGCCAATGTGTGGACATTCAATAAAATTGTGTGGTTGCATCTGTTCACTTATATACTTGTTGCTTGGACACATAGCTAGAATCGTGGGCTGTGTCTCTGTGTGTCTTCAGCACGCAGCTACAGTGTAGCCACACATCTATGAAATGAATACTAGCTATAACCAGCAGTTTGTGAAGAAGTACCCTGTGTCACAGAGACACATCAGAACTTGCTATGTGAAGTCTTCCTTGTTTTTTTTCTTGTTGAGGATAAGATTTGAAGAGAGCAGGGATGTCTGTTGTAGTTCACTTTAAGCATTTGCATTTGCAGTGTCCTCAGAAAAATACCAAAGTGTGTTAGGCCAACAAAGCTGTGGGTGAGTTAGCAATTCTTCTTTTATTGCTCAGTAAAGTTCATTGCAGTATCTTTATTGCCATCTAGAGAGCCATTTGTTTTGAGTGTAGCAGATTCAGTATGGGTCACAAGTGAACTGAAAGGCCCATTATTAAGGAATACTGCAGTTCATTGACAGATTATTTTTACCATTATAACCTTTTCTCTCTTACTTATCAAAATGACTTCCAAAGCTGAAAAAATATTCTGTAAAGCTCTGTCGGAGATTGAGCGAATAAGCAACGCAGCACTGATCCTACTAATCTTGGCTGGCAGAGTTGTTACACTTGTATATTTTCTAACTAGTTTTTATTTTTATTTCGTTTTGACCTTTTGTTTTTTGTTTTTTAATACAGTTTAGTTTGAGTTAGTTCCCAGAGTGGATTTTCTTATTTAAATTGACTTTTTTATGATTTGGAAATGTTTAGTTTTAGTTTAGTTTTTATAAGTTTCACTGTTAGTTTTTGTCTTTTTATTTATTATTGTATGGAGGATGTGACAGAGGCAATAGTTACGAAAATTAGTGCATATTTCACAATAACAACACATAACTTTATGAAAGCAGTTGACCGATCCAGAGTGTCAATAAACATGTGTATCCATCATATAGTTTATTTAGTATATAGTAATAAATTTATTTAAGTTCTAAAACAACTAAACTAAAACAAAATAATTTCACAAAGTTTTAATTTCTCGAATGCTTTCACATAATAACCTATGATAACCTTGACATGCAGGATTCAGTGTGCTAAGTTAATTCAACACACTATAAATTATTTAAAGGAACAACAGTATCACTTTTGGAAACTGGTTTCCCCAAATGTTTCATATAATTCTTTTTTTTTTTACTTTGAAATGTTCTTTACCTGTATTAGGAAAAAAGTTAACATTAATTGTCTAACTTTCAAAAAACAAAAATATCCAAAGCAGGCATCAGGGATAACATCTTTAGATATTTCCTTATATATTACGACCTGGTCTTTGTCTTTTTATTGATCTGAAGAAAGAGGAGGCGTAATCATGAGAATGATAAAGTGGTGTTTTCTCAGAGAGAACTTTTACTTTAATGACTCATGCAAACATTACACAGTTTACAAAAACTGTATGAAATAGATTCATAGTTCATTTACACATATTGTCACTGCCTCAGACAAACTAAAATCTATAATCTTTTTAAAATGTTATGTATATAGCTGACATTCACTAGTACAGCCCTCAACACGGAACACAATTAGAAACATTTATTGATTATTGATAGAGTACAGTGGCTGTATGGTAAGCAATGATCGAAGCCTTAGACTAAGTTTTGTGGAAGGACTCAGTGAGGACTGCTGTTGGCTCCAGAGCTGGGCAGATCTGAGGGGGGACTGAGAAAGATGGAGGAAGAGTAGGGCACATAATCAAGTACAAACAGGCATGTACACAGGGCAATTACTGTATAGATGTACAGTCTGACGGGAGGTGTATGAAGTCCCTTTTAACCCGTTAACCTGGTAACTGCTTCTGAAGTTAAGATGAGTTATGTCCAACTGGTTAACCATACGTTATTATTCACACTTTAGCGCCATAACCTCTTTAAAAACTTTGTGACAAGTTGTATTGTTGGCTTAAGCAAGTGAGCGCTACATTAAATTTTGTTTTGCAACTTTTGGATAAAACAGTTTGTTTTGTTTTTTTAGTTACTGGGAACGTGGAAATCTTAAAGCATCGGAGAGTGCAGTACATTTTAAATTTAATTTGAAAACGTTCAGGTTTGCGGTCAATGAGCTGTGGGAGAATGAATGTGGCAGCACAGAATTTTCATACACTGATGAAATGTTTTCTCTCCTTCTGGGGTTGCTGATTGTGTGTTCTCGAGTTAGAAACTACTATTGTTTCATTTCTTTTGAGGGTATTTCATTGTGTACACGCTTTTATTTGTCAGGTTTTGATTTACTATCTTTTGTTGTTATCTGCATGTCATTACAGGGACTATGCATGAGAATGAGCTTTTAGCTATATTTGGTATAATGCATATATTCTGCATTTTCCCTGCTAAATAAATAAATAAAGCATTGCCTTTTTCTCAAAGACAATAGAGGATTTGGATAAGTTTTAGTAATCATTTCACAGTAGCAAACAAAAAGACTTTTACCCAAAAGGTAGATAAACAAACTTGGATAAAATATCTCTTCACAATCCGATGCAATAAGCTGTCACCTGTCTAGGGGACAATGGTGCAGATTTGAATGTGACGGTAATTTGGGGGCCATTTAATTAGATGTATTCATTCTGATCAGAGTGTATTATTATGAAAAGACTAAAATAAGACAAAGGATCAACATAACTGGGCAGAAAGAAACATTTTTTTAGAAGGAGCTCAGAGAATAACAGCTGCTCTTTAGCTTAGAGATATAAACAGTATCATTTGGCTATCTGATCAAGATGCCACCTGTCTGCCTGTGGAGGCCCATCTCTGAGGAAACCTTTAGGCAGACTTAGTCGCTGCAGTATAAAATATCCCGTGGAGTGTGGGAATGCCTCGAGATACCCCAGGATTAGCTGTGGGGAAAACCGAAGATTAGAGCAATTCACATGTGAAATGTATTTCATACTTAATATTATGGTGATTGTGGAGACACGTCTATAGCTCTGAAGTGTCCATATAAGTGCAATTCTACAGCACTTATTCCATCATTGTTAAATAACAAAGTTGTGTTATACACGCCACTCCCCTGCTTTTTAATTTTACTCCTTCTTTGACATTCCTCACTGGTGTTCTTTTGATATCAGTAATACGCTGATATCATATGAACAATTTAAAAATAAAAGTACTTTTACATTAAGGGCAGTTAATTCCAGTGGGAAAGAGAAACGCAAAGCATAAATAAATATGACAAATTACTTAGAAATCAAGTAAAGGTGAGGTGAGTTTTATTATTTTCACTCTGCATTTACAACAGCTTCAAACAGAAATTAAAATGGGAAAATATAAGAAAGAAAATGCTATTATAACATTCAGAATAAACACTTTATATTTGTGTATTGATGGATGTCCGAAATGTACACCATTCAGTGTATGTACCACTGAATGTAGGTCTTTGGAGGCATTTTGAATTACATTTCAAGTCCCTTATGAGTAATGATTGATATTTCTACATGACACTTTTTGCACAATACTTAAGATAATCATAAAGAACGATGGAAACAATCTCACAAGTCAGTTAAAGTTGACCTGCGAGAGGATGACAGCGTGCAAAAAAGCAGTAGTTTTGGAGGCAGGTAGAGTGACGAGGGTTTATAAGTGTCAAAGCATTGTAATGGGGTGTTGCCATCTCAGACAGCACATGTGTCTCTCTGGTGTAAAGTATATTTCTGAGCCCTGTTGCTCATAATCATAATAATAACAGCGAATCATTTGCATTGTTTCTCCGCAGCTCTCACTGTCTCAGCTGGCAGCTACTTCACGCTACCCGACCATCAGCCACTCCAGCTCGGCGTTGCCGTGGCAACAGTCGTTTCCTTCTCTGCTCCATCCTTCCCCATTGGCATCGGCCCACCAGCTGTCACATGTCGTAAGATTTCCACCCCCGTTCGCTCACACGCGCACCCACAGAAACGCACACATCCTTCACACACACACTCACGCGCGCTGCAGAAAATACACAAACACTAGGTGAAAGTAAGTCATAGATACATTTACGAGGTGTACATTCAATCATAGCGAAGACGCACGATGTCGTACATTGTCCGCTTCTTCACTGGAGTACAAAGCCACACTCACCTTTACAGCACTCAGCTACCAGCTCATACCCATGTACCCATGGAGACACAAACACACACACATCCTCTAACCTGAACTCCAGCCCTGCACACTCTTTGTCTTTGGAGATGCTGGTGGTGCCGAAGCGGATTCTTTTCATCTTTAGAATCAAAAGAAACATTATTTTTTCACTTGGATTTTCAATTATTCTACAAAGACTGCTTTTTTTTAATAAGGTACTCACTGTTCTACGTCAAACTCATGTTTTGACTAATTAGGAAAAAATATGTTTAACCTACCCTGTCCAGTACTTCTTTTATTGGTGATTGGTAATTGGTAACAATTAGCTGTTTTCGTGTGTAAATCAACCCTCCATTTGAAATACAAATTCTGGCAATAAAAAGTTTTTTTTTTTAATGAATGCCTTTTTATCAAACTCTTTTTGATTTAATCCCTATACTTTCCAGTGAACTAGCACAGAGATAATAATGAAAATTACATCAGAGAAAAAAACATATCCGACTGGCTCTAAATGCTAACAAGCTTTATGCATCTGAACGCAAGTCCTATCATTGCAGCCAGAGGATTCACTGCAGCGTAAATGAGGAAGCAAGCTATACTGTTCTGATTTGATTAACTTTGCTGAATAATTTCCTGAAATGATGCAGGGCTAACCTATTCCCTGCAGTTGTAGGTGTTTGCTGCCGCGAATTGCCTGCCAGACTCATTTTGCCTTTGAAAGCTGCCTTGTCTTTGCTAAATTAGACTACGTTCACCCACAAATATGCATATATTTGGAAATATGCACATTAGAAGCATTGGAAGAATCTCATAGAATGGCGAGTAGTCACAATATAAGCTTTGTTAATTGCAACTGGAGTGTTGTTGGTTATATCTGCTGTGAAGTTTCCAAAGTGCTCACTGTTAATACATCAAGTCTGCAATGCCACTGAGCTATAAGGGGAAATGCACACACTAATCGTTGCCATGGTTATAGCTCACACAGAGATCTTGACCCTGCCATCTTGATGACTCTGTTTTTTAAATCTTGTTTTGTTTTTCTTTCTGGAAAGGAATTCACATCGGCAATTATGGTGCCTAACTGCAAGGACATTTGAATATCATTAGTTATGTAATATTTTGTATTCTTTTTAACTTAACCCCATGTCTCCTGTCTTTCATATGAGAACAGAACTGGTGGCTAATGTAGTATCTAGTCCTCTAATGTACAGGTGACAGTAAAGCACTGTGGAAACACCATTGCAGATTTGTTCAAATGTAAGCGTACACACCAGCAAATGTGATTGCTTGCCTCCCCTTTATTATCACATTAGATTGTAGGGGCTCGTTCAGTGCTGCCCTGGACTGTATACCTGCTTTCAGGTATACCCCTTTCAGCATAGCTGAGAAGTCCTGCGATATTGTAACTAGTCAACTACAGCTTTAATGGATTTCCTTCATATTTCATGCTCAAAATCTATATATCTTAAACCATGAATCATTCTGCAGAAATAAGCCAGGAACTAGGAATCAGACTTACTGGAAGGATCAAATATAATAAGAAAGACAACATGGCAGAAGGACACAATACAATTTCATTTTGAAAGACAGACTAGGTCGTGTTGTGAAATTGTCAGAATAACTTTATCCACTTTTCTATCTATCTAAAAGTAGGAACATCTTGTACTTACTGGGCTACATTCCAAGAAATAAGCTTCATTTATACCCATGTTCTCTCATTCACACAAGTTGTAATGCTTTTTATTTCTTTCCATATATATATTTCAAATCTAATGTCTGTTTCTGGCAACACAGCAGCATTTCCTTTTTTTAGTAATAGGTTAGCTTGGCACCTACAGTTGCACCGGTTGGCTTCCAACTGCATCACAGAATGTTTTACATTAAAGGAAAACTGAATGTTAAATTATTTCCGTTACTATATGTGCATCAATCCCAAAACAATAGATGTAATAATTATTTATTATAATTATTGTTCTACAGTGTAGAAGAGTAGCACATACAGGGAGTGAGAAGCTTTATTACTATGAATTTTACTATGTTATGTTTTTACATAAGACATGCTGTATTATGTTCTTTCATAGTGTATATAACCTTTCTTTAAAGGTCACATTCTGCTAGCAGTTTGAAAATATTACCTTAAATGCAGGCGACTTGTTAAAGTGCCTGACTTTGGTTGCTTGGTTTGTACTTTCTAAATGCCAATACTGTAGAATCCACTGCTGGATTTCATATAGGGCAGAAAACACTGTCAACATTACTGTGTACTGTGTATTTCCTTGGTCTCCGCGCTGGCATTTCATTCTGTTCTGATACTGTAAGCAAGTTTCTGAGACTCCTTTTGCATATATTGAGTAATTAAACTAGATTGCAGCGTTTATTGTTTAAACCTCCATTTGTCCTTGTAACCTTACACCCTGAACTCACCAGCCTATAAAAAGTGCTCGTATGTCATCACACTCCATAGGTTTTATGGTAGCAAGTTGAGATAAAGTATAACTCAATTACTCTGAGCCTTTAAAATGTGTTAAGACTTCTACATTATGCATTGAAATTCTCTTAGGTTATTATATTGCAGGTTGTTTGATCAGAGAATAACGGTGCATATGTAGGGTATGTTGAATATACGTATATATAGTAGCACGACTTTGGTCGAGGTTATTACCAGCACGTTTGACGGAAAGCCCAATAATGCTCAGCCTCGCATGGTGTGTAATAGGCCAACTGAACCATGCACATGTATCAAAGACCAGGGGAAAAAAACAACTGCAAAATGACACCATTAGCACTTCTTAGCTAATTATCTTCGCTAATACCCCTCCAGCTGTGTGCCTGTCAATGACAATGAAGTGGGGATTAATGTTTGCCACAAAAAATGTAGAAATGTTGAACTGATCCACAGGCAATTAACTGTGCTGTTTCTTTTCATAAATATATTGTAAAGTCGAGTACTGTAAAGCAGCACAATGCAAACATTGGTGATTAAAAATGCAAAATGCACTCTTAAAGAAAAATAATTTAACTTGTTATAGGCTGATTAAGTCATCTGTGCTTTTTCCTGAACTTACTGTCATTGGCCCTTCCAATGCTTCGGCAGCCTTAGCGTGACTATAACGCTGCCTATTGTGCATTAGCATTGACATATTTATCCTTTAAAACGCTTTTTATTTGCCCCATACTGTTTTCCTCTTGTATTCTTTATGGAAAAATGTAAATTTGGGTCCCATCTTGACAGATTTTTTTTTTTCTTGAAAAACACCAAAAATCACAATGAATTGACCCTGACTGCATTGTGCACTTATCCAGATTTTAATTTATCGTATCCATCTGGACAATTAGCAGCCAGTGTCGTTCAGTGATGCCCCAAACTATGACAATCAATAATCTACTAAATTGAAATGATGTTTCTTTATTACGGTGACTGTGAGCATTTTGACTCAGGACCACATAACCTGTCCTGTTCTATTAGAGCAAAACATTTTTGAAAAGTTCCCCTGAGAAATGCACAATTTACTCCTGTTTAAATAACATTTGCTAAAGCCCGCAGCGTCCAGCTGTCTTTGTTTCTGACACACTTTGAAAGAGTTGTGTGTCTGCGGTGTATATTGATGGACAAGGCTATTTATAGTCTTGTGACTCATAGATAAGCTTTGAGGATCAATGCAGACATCCAGTAAACCTAACCAGAGTAAGCTCTTTACGTCCTCCGTGACATATGGCTGCTGTTTTTTAAAGATATGCATTTCCACTGTAAGTGTGCGGTTGGAACTGCTTTTCAGAGTATTAGGCAATTTCCTGAATGAGTTTTAGCTAATCCACCACAAGCTTTCATCCTATTGCCTTGTAAATATAATCCAAGTCTCCATAATGCAGTATACATGCTTTCCATACATCAAGGTGACAATAATGTTTTGCAAAGCAAGTCCTCTTTTGATTCCTTTCTGTCCATAACCGTAATACAGTTCAGTCAATTCACGTTGCTGCACATGGCTTCACTGACACGTGTGTGTAATGTTGTTAAGGAACTGGCTGTGTGCCATTCTGTATAATACGTCTGAGTAAGTTATCGTGGTAAAAACAATAGCGTTGACGTAAAATCCTCATGTACTGCAGCCAGTGGTAATCTCATTTATTGGATTATGCATTAATCATTCCTTGCTTTGTTATTAATGATTTTTATTTCAGGCCTGCTCAGCTGTCAGCAACTTCGCCCACCTGGAGATGGACCTTCAGCAAAGAGGAGGTGATTCAGCTTCACTTCATGATGAGGGAGACCAACTTCAGGAGCTGCCCTTCACCCCTGTCCATGCCCCTGTCATTACTCTGGGGATGAATGTGCCCAGGTGAGCCCAGTCTGTTGTCTGCCTCAGACACGAGCAATGATGTGACCCAGAAAGAAAAGACTCTTTTTAAAAAAATAGTTATTGGACATCAACAATAACTTTTATAAAAGTTTGAAGATCCCAAATCTCTGCAATGTTCAGTTCAGTTTGCCCAAGGCCATTTTAAGGTAAAGATCTCATAATGTTATTGAGAGAAAACACAAGATTAATTCTCAAGAACTTAGCAACACTGAGGAGAAAAAAAACTCCTTTATTGGAGGAAACCTGTGAAACAAACCGCAATTGGAAAGGCAGCCATGTATCATGACCACTTAGGGGAAGGGGGACAGTGGAGAGAGTAAGAGAACCCAGAGAAATAAGAAATACTGACATCAGATCAGTGTATGAACTTAGATCATGATACTGAAGGTTGAGAGAGAGAAATACCAATGTAGAGAGGGTTTCTACTGCTAGGATCCTAATTGCTGAGGGTTCTAGCTTCCATTTTACTTTTGACAACTTTAGAAAACACATGTAAGCTAGCACCCTAAGAGTTTCTCTATTTGGATGATCTACTACTGTACTGTGAGCTCTGTAAGACTTGTTCATTAAGAGCTTGTGTGTGAGGAGAAGGATTTGAATTTACACATCAAAACACGCTTAAAACAAATGAAATGCCAAATGGCCATAAAATATTACCAGTGTCTTTTTTGTGTGTGTGTTTTATCAGCTAATGTTTTATTTTACTCCAAGAGTGTCCATCATGTTTTAGGATAGCCTTCCTAAAACATGATGGATATTCTCTTAAAAATGTAATATTGTGGCATATTTTTTCATGCTCTCTCCACTGTGCATCTGAATCATCATTACTCATGTTATTGTTAGTCATTTACACCGGTCTTTAATCCAGCATGTGGGACCACTCTGCAACCCAAAGCTATCTGTGATCCTCTGTAAGGAGGATATGGAGGCTTTGTTGTTGGCGTCAGCTGTGCACCACAAATTGCAATAAAGGCCAGTTTTTATTTGTAAAACATTAAACAATGATAGATGCCTTTGAACTGCAGCACTGAAAAATGCATTAGCTGAAAACTAACTGGAATCGGGTGGCCACGATTAGTGTGTAAAAATATGTTTTTAGTGGATTCCTGATTTGTCAAACAACCGTGTTTTCAGCTAACTGAAAAACACAATTTTCTCCCTTTCTTCTAGTTGTACTTTCAGTGATTTCCACCTCGCTACAGCTTCTGATTTGGCTAACCTCTCCATGTCAGCATGGGAGGGTGACTCATGTTTGACAGGAAACATTACTAAAGAAAGGCACTTCAAATATCCTTTCAACATGCTACTGTTTTATGAAGCCTGGTATCCTGCGTGAACTCTAGTACGGTCCTTTATTACCACAAAAGTTTGCTATCTTGCTATCTACAGAGGGATATTGATTGGCTCACTAATTGGCAACATGTTTGCACTGGGTAGGATAACACTTCTGCCAGTAAGTAGGAGAATTCAGGTCAGAGCCAATTTAAAGAAAAATGTTTTGTCAGCTTTTACATCCCACTTTGGGTAATGGTTTCAGCACTGTTTGTTAGTGTGAAATTCATTATTAAATCCAGCTGTAAGGGAGAGGTTTTGACTTTGATTTAGTTGAGCAGAATGCAATGAACTCAGCAGGCAATTTACGATCATAATGTCAGTGGAAATATAGCCAGGTCTTAGACAGGAAACCGAATGAGAGAGTGCATTCTGCAAATAATGGGCACACTAACTCCGAAACAAGGCATTGTGCTAGTACAGAGAGTCAGTAAATAAGCAGCTGGCTCTGAAACTGTTTTCCGATCCCAGAGTTTGGATCCAGACACGATGCTGTTCAGTTCAGTGGGCTGAAACATCTCTGCCTTTTCACTCGGATCCAAAACATCTTTTTGACTGTTTTCAGTGTGGAATGACCCAGTTCTTTTGAGAAGAACAATGAAGTCTAAAGAAGTTTAATTGAAGTTGCCGTGCATATCTGATTGAGCCTCTTTTGAAATAAAAATGATGGCTTGAATATTAACTGGGGCTAAATTAAGATACAACTCTGAGCGATGGGGGAGAGAAGGAAAGCATGAAATTGACACAGCTGCAGAGGAAAAGCCCAGTCGACTGTCTTCTTCACTGATGTTACCTTAATTAGTTTGATCAGGGCTTCGTTCTTTCACAAATGTGACACTGTGGGTTCAACATGGACACAGGCAGCATTACTGTTATGAGAAGCCCAAACATTATTGTTCATTTTTCTATGCCGGCACTTTAGTCAGCCATCTGTGCACGGTGTTATCAGACCCAGAATGTTTGGTGTCAGCACTGAGAGTATAAGTTATAAATGTTACCGTAGTTGTGGGAAAACAGGTGGCCACTATGATTAGAGATAACTGCCAATTATGCAAGAAAATCCTTTGGGAGTGCTTTGGCACCCGTTCTCGCTCCCCTGTTAGTATTGTTGTGGTACCGCTGCTTGACAGATATTGCTGACATCCTTATGCTGCCTAATCATCATTTCCCCACATTTTTCTTAAGTCCAGCCGGATATTGAAATTCAGGTTCAGTTTAATTGGATGAAGTCACTAAATTGAAGTTATTGCCCAAAAGATAAACATCTTGAGTCGAGATGGAACTGATCCAAGGCAAACAAAGCTAGGTCGAAAAATGATAAAAACAGCATTGTATTCCGCTCCACAGATCCAGACATTTTTTTTCCGCCTCATTTACAACCGCAAATCACCCAAGTGAAGCCAGTGCAGTGGGGACTAAACGCATTACCTCCTGCTGCTCGTAAAGCATCAAGAACGCATTCGCTGAAGTCTTTTCTGCTTGGCGAATGATTGATGTGTGCTGAATTTTTCCTCTAATTTAACTCTAGTTCCTGCTCAGTCAGCTCCAGAAGCTCATTGGCCCACCTCTTCTCATCTGGTTTCCCTGACATCGTGGACTCTAGTGGACAGGTGGCTGATGTCCTGGATCCCACAGAACCCCTACCCTTTGATCCCAATCGAGAAGAGAATGACCTGCAGGGAAACTTGCTGGTGTTCCAGTTTCTGGCATTTACTAGGTGAGGCCTGCAGTACTGTGTCACATGTGGTTGAGGTGTTACTACTGTATAGCATAGCTTAATTGCTGTTGTCTTTGTTGCTGTTAAAGATTTGGCTTTAACACCATGACAGATTGCAAATTAGTTACTTTTTTGCTTCCAGAAATGGCAGATTTGTTGTATTCTAAGTGAAACAGAGCAGCCATTGATTCGACAACCTTGCCAATATCTTTCTGTACACTGAGCCACTATCTGTGTAGAGATTTGGAGACTGATTGACGGCCAAGGGCGGCTCCTCCCCGCCTCAAGGGGTTATCTATTTTTCAAGATTTCAATGCGTTTAAACCAGGCATAAGGTCCTGCCACCCTCTACGTACATGTCGAGCACATACCCCTACACAGTATGCACATATACACTCATGGTTGCAGAAAAGCACATTTCCTGTCAGCACAGGCTGAATTGTACCCCTGTCAGTGTCCCATCACGAAAACCCTGGAGCTGGCATCAACTCTGACAGGGGCTGACAGTGGAGCGGGGTTGGGAGGGGGGTGGGGAATGACGACTGCCGAACGATAGGTACAAAACACACAGATTTTTGTGTCTCTCTATCTTGTCATCAGTGCTGTTGGCATTGCTTACATTTGTCTTGTTCATCATGGACTCACCATCATGGTGCCATGACCACCCATGCATCAACCTTTACACTCTCTAACCTCTTGCTGTTTTGAGATGCATAATCAGTGCTTTGTGTGTGACTAGATTAAAAGACTCTGCTTTTGATTATAATTAATTACACTGTCTGAAAGTGCACCGTCTTTGCCTGTCACAGCTGCATGTCTGCTCAGTTTTAACAAATGATAGCAAAATCCTACCAATGGTGCGACACTATATTTTACATTGTTCACTAATCAGCGGAGTCATGTAACATAGTCCCTGGAAACTCTCAACCATTTTTAAAAACATTAAGAAGGATTTTATTTAAAATCTGGCACCTTTTGATCCTTTTTGGATCAATATTGGAAAATCCGATGTGAAATCTGCCTGCGTGTGGGTCTAAAGTGTCCTTGATAAATCATTAAGTAACACGATTCTTTGTGATGGCAAAGTGGAGGAAAGAAGTGGCAGGAAAAAGGGTAAAGAGCGACAAGTACTTGAAATCTTGTTACCAAAGAGGTATTGAAAAATTTAATAGGGCTGCAATCTTCTACTTTTCGCCTCTTCTTCATTTCATTTTATCAGTAACTTTATTAGTATTTAAAATTTCAGAAAAACATGTCTCTGAGGCGAAGTCTGCAGATTTTTTTAAGGTAATGACAGTGTGTGCTTTGTAAAAAATAAGTCTCTATAGAGTAACTTTTCTATGAAAATTGCTGCTACAGTAAAAATAAAGGGAAATATATTCCAGAGTAAATTAAGAAACGATGAAAAAATACATACAAGTTTATTTAGAGGAAAAAAAATTGTTTAGGCAGGAGGTTAATACTTAAACCTTCATCACAGTACCTGATATACCTAAAACCATGACAGATGTCATTGTGAGTTTTTATCAAATAAATCAGGTGCTGATTTCCAGAGTTGAACTTGTATTTGGTAGCACTTCACTTTTCAAAGGTTCAAAGAGATACTGAAACAAGTCTAGGAGGCATCATTAGGCTGAAAAACCAAAAATGCATCAGAGAGACAGCAGTAATGTCAGGAGTGGCCAAATTAAAAGTCTGGTACATTTGTAAAGGGAGGAATGCATTGGCCAACTCAGCAACAGTGAAAAGACTAGAAGACCATGGAAAATGGTCAAAGTGAAAGATGACAGAAGTTGTTATGAAAAACCTTTCACAATATCTACCCAAGCCAGCAACACTCTTGAGGAGGCAGGTGTATCACTGTCAAGCTCAAGAGACACCATCACGAATGGAAATACAGAGTGTTAACAACAACATGCAAACCACTGGTTACACACAAGACCAAGAAGGCCAAATTAGCTGTACCAGAATGATGGGAAGAGAAACGTATAGAGAAGGAAAGGAACAACTCATGATCTGAAGCCTACCTCATCATCTGTCAAACATGGTGGAGGCAATGTTCTGACAAGGCCATGTATTGCTGTCAGTGGAACTGGTTCACTAGTGTTTGATGATGTGAATGCTGATAGAAGTACCAGGTTGAATTGTGAAGTGTACAGGACTATACTCTCTGCTCACATTCTGTCAAACGGTGTAAAACTGATAGGGCAGCTCTACACACCGTGTACAGATAATGACCAAATCATACTGTAAAAGCAACTCAAGAGTTTCTGAAGGGACAAAAGTTGGACATTCTTCAGTGGCCAAGATAGTCACCTGGTCTCAACCCAACAGAGAATCCAAAAGAGACACAGAGACTGACAAACCAGTAGCAACTGAAGGTGACTGCAGTAAATGCATCACAGAGAATCTCAAAAGAGAAAACACGGCATCTGGTGATGTCCACGGGTTCTAGACATCAGAGAGTCATTGACTGCAAATTATTTTCATCAAAGTATTAAAATCAGTCCTTGCATTTAAAACGATTTTAGTTTATTCACATACTTTTGGGCCTCTGAAAGTGGGAAGCTGTATAAAAATGAAGGTAATAAAGCTGAAGCTCCGCACTTAAATCACGTCTTGATTGTTTTATCTAAAGTCCTCTGTGGTCATGTACAGAGACAAAACTACAAATACTCGTGGACCTAAATGTAAAAGCCGACAGATAAATCACTCTTTGTGGTAGCAATTGGGAAGGAAGGTTATAGTCAGCCCTTGTTTTATTGCAAATTATACACCATGGGTGCAAGCTGAAACACTATCACATTATCAGTTGGATAGTACAAGAAAACATATAAATGTCTGAGTGTATAAATTTACTTAAGTGTTTATGTTGTGATGCTATGAAAGCCTGTTCAGTCCCTCTGGATCTTTTTCATCACCATCTTAGGGCAGCCTGAAGTGGAAACTAAAGCCTCAAACTGGAACATAAATTTTGAATCTCTGTTGGTCGTTGTAGAGTGAGGTAAGGCTGAGTTACCTCAAAATTATGACAAACAGGTATGGCAGACTGGGCTTCCGCCAGCGGCAGCAGTACCATTTAGACAGGCAGGGAGCCTGTGAATAGGCAGTGTAATTTCCACCTCTCACCCGGGCGCCATAATTATCAATCTTGTCTGTTTACTGAATGAATATTAATGCTGGCTCCTCTTTGAAGATGGAGCATGGCATCGTCTTTAACAGTGGAACACCAGAGCTTGTGATTGACTGGGAGGTCATACGCCGCTCTTATTAGTTTCCACTTTGAAATCTACGGCTTCGGCAGTCTGTGGTCATGAGGGGGCCCTCACAGCACTCCCTGCTTGTTTTTAAAATGCTTTTTCTTTTTCCTCAATACTCATTGACTGGTTGATAATTTATTCATCATATGGAAGCAAGAAGCTCATCCTGAAACTTGCTCTGTTTTAAATGTGCTTGGCGCTGAAATCGGGTGCTTGCAGGCTCACAGGGACTTTATGTGGGCTAACTGCAGTTTCAAGTGTGGGATTAGAAATGCGTATGTGTGCATGAAATCACACTCAGAGGGTGGCGTTTGTGTGAAAAGCAGTACACAGCACACAAGGAGGAGGTTCTCATAGCCCCAAAGATTACTTTTTCTAAACAGGAGTCCCAGTAAACAAACACAAGAAAAGTATTCTATTTGTGGCAATAGATAACCTAGATATTTATATATATTTATACACTTTTCTCTCGTCCACAGATCTCATAACACGTTCTCTTGCTGCGTTTCATTTTTTAAAAATGAATTGTGAATTTGTACCCACTTAGTCAGCAGTCCAGTTTTCTTAGCAACTTTAAAGTTAAGCTCTTAGCCTCTTTTTGGTTTTGAAGTTTTCACTTTTAAGCAGCTACAAAGTTAAACGACTCCTATAAGATGTGCAGAATATTCATTTTTTAAACATTTGAAAAGATTCTGGGGAAAAAAATTATTTTCTAAATATAACAGATTTCGATTTCTTTGTATGCTAATTTATTTACACGGTATTCTTATACGGTCATTATCATTGTAATCATTATTTTTACATAATAACAATCATCTCCTGCTGTCTTTTCACAGAATAGCAGCACCGGGTGTTGGTCCCGATTGGCCTGAAAACATCTACTTCACCTTCCAGTTCTATCGCTTTCCACCAGTCACATCACAGCGGCTCAAGTTGCTGACTGGTGACAAGGTTCAGCACAAAGCTAGCAATCCACTTCCCTGTGTCCTCGCCTCCATTAACAAAGATGGCACAGTTAACACTGGTAAGAATTCGCAGCTTAAAAAAATATTGTTCATTCCATTTTTTTTTAAATATTATATAATGGTTATGTGTTGCCTTTGTGTCCCCTAAGCGATAGATTTATCAGAAGATAACTGCATATTGCATGCTTTAGAAAATCGCCACACTTGTGTGTGAGACTCTGCCGTTGATTATAAAAAGTGTACGAGGCGTATATCTGTTCCAGATTCAGAGTTTATGCCAGGCTGAGATTCATTGTACTGCTCTCCAGGTTAACATTGTACAATCACTTCCTACAAACTGCAAGCTCATTCCATGATGCTCCATGATGTTCTCTGATGCTGAGGCACTTCTCTTTCAATCAGCCAAGCGGGCGCTGATTGATGTCAGGTCTATTCATGTAGCAACTAATGAAATGGAAGAGATATTACAGCTTCTGACAGAGCGTGATATTGAGCGCACAAACAACACCCCCCCACCCCATTCCTACGCCCACCCGTATTCTCTATTCCCCAGACACACACTTCAGTCTAACTCTGTCAATATTTCTCCGACTGTCTCTGCATCTCTCTCAGCCTATAGCATCCGGAATGCACTTCCACAAAGCCGTGCTACATCAAGACAAATCCTTCCAGATATTGTATTGCTGGGAGCCTTTTCACCTATTTCCAGACAGCTGTTGAACTACTAAAGCTTTCCTTTCTTATTTGAAGAATAAAACGCTTAGCTTATCACCACCGGCGGTTAGTCCATTCACAGCTTGTTTCCACAAATGTCAAAATCTGCCTCATGTGCCTGCATGCTTTACTTGCAGAACCACAAAAACTGTTTATGTACAATTAAAAGTTTTCCCTTTCTGTGATGATGTAATTTCAGTTGGCTAGCTCAAATAGCAGATTATAACTTAGGGTATCATTAGCTAAAAGACTAACGCAAGCTGAGCACACAATGACCCAAATGAACCGGATATTTTTTTTGTATTGGGTTGAATTGGTGATTCTGTTCAATATTAATGGAATTTTGAACATATTTAATGTCACTACAAGAGAATTTGTGTATCAAAAGTAATATAAGCTAAACAGAGAGTGCGAGGGAGGTGAATCTGAAAGGAAAACTTGATTTACTAAACCCTGGAGTTTTGTTTCTATAGCCTTACTTAGTCTGCTTTGTTACTGCTGCCATCAAGTGAACCTAACGAGAGGGTATTTTTCTTTCCTCTTTGTGGATTCATTCCACTTGATTTCATCCCGTGCATCTTATGATCCAACTGATTTAAAGCAATCTTTTTTTTTTAAGAAACATTTGATATGCTGCTCATTTTACTGCCAAAGGATATAGTTAGTACTGTTTTATTCCTAAAAATGAATCTAATGACTAAGGTGTAAGACATAGTTTTCACAGGAGCTTCACAGGATAGTTGGTGGTAAAGTTAAAATGAGAGTGGAATGTTGCTTTCTATCTGCTGGGAGACACAATCTCCATAAATTTGTTTTACTGTGTCAGTCTTATATTTCCGGCTTGTTTTGTACTGCCACAGTAATAATTCTGTAGTAATTTTCTCCAGTCTAGGTGATACTGTAACATTTAAAGCTTGAGCTTTTGTAAGGAATCTCAGTTTACTGCAGTAATGAATAGTTGCAGACCTTCAGCAGCGTAACCAGAGGCGGAGCCAGACATTTGAAACACCCGGGGCTTAGCCCTAAAGGGTAGTATGCATGTGGGATTATTATTTTAGAAATGACTGAAAGACTGAAAGATTAATAGGCTCTGTTTTGAGTTTTGTTCAAAAAAGAATGACTTCATATAGGAAAAAAATATATCACATATGCAGGACACCATAAACTAGTTTTTTAATTAAGCAGCAAGGCAGAACAAAGTCGGGCCTGTATCAAGACATGAGGACTAAACCCCAATTCAACCAGACCAAGAACTGATCTGGAATTAAAACAGGACTACAACAGTTCAAAATCAGGACTACTGAGGACTTAACCAAGACAGAACCAGAATCAGAACTAGATGATAGTAGCACTAAAAATCATCATAGACCTGCACTACACTTATTTTTTAATTCTACCAAAGTCCACTATTTAGACTGAGAAAAGTTTATGTAATTATTTAGCCTTGTTGTGCAAACAAGCCTGCATAACTTAATATAGAATTTGAAAAATAACAAACCTAAAAAGAAACACTAGGTACAAGATACATGAGTACCTATGATACGGTGATACTTTTGGTAAACAACCATTTGACTAACATGTGTCTCACCTGCTCTTGTTCCATCTCTGTTCTGTCCTCATTCTCCTCCATCTCCCTCTCTGCTCCTCTCTCTCCCTCTTTGTGCTGACAATCATCAAATATACAGTTGAAACCAGATATTTACTCTTCAGATAAAAACACTTTTTTAATTGTAACATCAAGTCAGACTAAATGTTTATTTTTTTAGATTGATAAATATAAAAAACATTTGTTAATTTTAAGAGTAAAGAGATAAACTGTCTGTATTTCTTAATTGCAAATGGCACCAAATTGTATTCAAAATTGAGCCACACTTATGGAGCTCCACAGTTCTTTTCCTGGTGTTTTGGTTGACATCTCTTGATTTTCCCATTTCAAAGAAACAGGCTCTGTGTTTTGCCTTATATGCATCCACAGCTGTGCCACCAATTTACTCACATGGACTCTGCTAACCTATCAGAAGCTTCTTCAGCTCAGAATGGAATCGTCTGGAGTTTTCTTATTAATTAACAATAAACTTAGTGTATATGTACTCCTAAATTTGATGAAAGTGATAAAAAATAGACAGCTCTGTCTCTCTTTATTCTGACATTTAACTAATTCAAAAGATATTTCAATATTTATCCAAAACAAAACAAGTTTACTCTAAATTGATGTTGTACAGTAAAAAAATGTTCTTGTGTTTTCCATAAAGTGTATGTAAATATCTGGTTTAAACTGTGAATATACTGCTGTGTATTGAAATTCCTCTTGTTTTGCATAGAAATATACTGAACAACATAGTAAGCATAATATATAAAATAACATTTACCTGAGTTTTTTTCTTTGAAAGAAGCCTCTAATGTCCATTCTTATATTTCAGTACATAACTGAAACCGATTTAGTCGGGGAGGGTAAGAACTGAAAATATGAAATAAACACACGTAAGCTAAGACTCTAAAAAAATAGCATTTGTTCTGCTTTTCATTTCGCCATTTGTTGATTCACTTGAAGAGCAAGTAACGTAATATTGGTCAAGTGATCAGTTTGATATCAATCTTTCGTGGTTCACCGTCATATTTACATTATTTGTACGGTACGAATGATTTGCTTTGGTACCTGGTCAAACTTAAGCTCTCCTTAGTATGGCTAGCTCCGTTTCTCCAACAGCGCACACAGGCAGCAGCTGCCCCGCCCTCTCGCTCAGTCGCTTAGTGCCTGAGCTCGGATCATACCAACATCAGGGGGGGATTCACGCACAGTCGTAAATTCCCTCAGTGTGCACTATGTGCTTCGAATATTGTGTGTACTTTTTGTTTTATACAGTTGTCAGCCAGGCATCTAACTATGAAAAAATTGCACTCCAAAAGACCCCGGGCTTCTGACAAAACAACCCGGGCTTAAGCCCAGTAAGCCACCCTCACGCTCCGCCCCTGAGCGTAACTACACTTTCTCCTTCAAAAGCATTGATACAGTGGGTCAGTGACATCTTGTTGCATAAGATTGTTTCAACTTAATTCAGTGTATTTCAGTAGCTCTATTATTATTGAAACTCTTCTGTAAAGCATGATTGAGTCAATTGAAAAAAAGTTCCTATTTTATTCTCATTCTTTGAACCTTCATTTCCTGAGGAAATATCTATTTCTTGCTTCAGTCGTTCACTGCTTAGGTGGCTGTTCAGTGTGGCTGTGTCAAATATAAAATTCACGGTCATGTTTTGTTTGTTTGTTTTATGATGTCCTCTGCACTCTATTCAGCATGATTGCAAAGCGCTACAGTTCACACATTGTACTTTAACGCTCTCTGACACTTACTTTGAAAAGTTGATGGGTTTTTTGCCCTGCTGTCAAAATGTATCTCTTTAACGTGTCCATACCTGAATATCAACATGTTGGCAGGATTCGATTGTGATCAGAAAAAGTCATTGCATACATACAGACACACACAGAATGTTTTCTTGCTTTTATCCTGATAGCTAAATACACCTCAACTTGTGCTAGAACCGTCTCTCCTGGTATAATAAAAACATTTAGTGAGGAAGCAGCTACTGTATGAGGCACCACCTTCCCACCTTTTGGCCTTAATGTGTGTGATGGAAGGTCAGGGGATGGTGGAGACCGCCTGGCCACAGTTCAGTGTAGTACAACATAGATGAAAAGCTGGTTGTCAGTTTCTCTTTCACTATGGCAAAGAGAGAGCCTGGCAGAGAACGGATGGATAGTTTCTCTGGGGGAGTGTCTGCGTCATGTGTTTTATGGTATGGACTTTTCTTTGACCTGTTACAAGTTGTAAAACGTTATTATTTACATTTAAAGTTGCATTTGCTTAGTTTACTGCATTGCATCATTGGATAGAAATTACTATTGCTATTGCAGTTCAGTGACAGAGGGAGTGCTATATATATTTTACTACTACAGATTAAAGAAGACAGTTTAATCACTGTTTTTCAATAATGTTTTTAATTTCTAGCTATACTGCACAAATTAGTCCAAATGTAAAATCTTGAAAGCACTCTTTAAGTGATTTATAAAGATGTGAACGATCCAAGTATTGTACGAGATCAGTGATTTGGTATCTGCTCTCTGGTTTGAGCTTCCTATGTGCGTGTGTGTGTGCAAGAAACGGTAAGAGTCAGAGATGGGAGTTTTAGAGAGAATATGGAAACTGACTTTGAGCTTCAAAGCTGCTATGGTTATTCAGCTTTGTGATTCTGTGTCCTACTGGGTGGAAGTTTCCCAAGAGCCGAATGAATTCCTAAACCCTGCTTAAGCAGTCGCTTAATGAAATCATTAGGTCTCGCAAAGTTTCTTCCAATCCTGCTGTAAAATTAGCTTGAAGAGGACACCTGATCAGGTTGAGTGTAAATCTTCACATGCTGTAAACCAGCGGTCCCCAACCTTTTTTGCGCCACGGACCGGTTTATGCCCGACAATATTTTCACGGACCGGCCTTTAAGGTGTTGCGGAAAAGTACAACAAAATAAAACTAGTACCAGTACCGAAAAAAAGAAGATTTATTCATTCACACGTGAAAAGACCCAGGAAGACCGAGTTAAAGATAAAAACGATAACAAAATAACGCTGAAAACCGCTAAAAACCCTGAAAACCATACATTTCACACCTGAGCCTCAACTCTCGCGGCCCGGTACCAAACGACTCACGGACCGGTACCAGTCCGAGGCCCGGGGGTTGGGGACTGCTGCTGTAAACCACTTAAACCAGTGTGGCTGTAACAATATGATACATACCTCATGTGATTGTGTTTTAGAATCCATTTTGGTATTGGGCTTATCTTTCTGCCATGTGATCAGCTTTCTACATGGGAAATGATGAATACGAAGCCTGGGAGCAAAATTCAAAACCACACACCCAGATTTCTTTGTGTAGAGAGTCAGTGCACAGAGAAATCTATGTGTCTTCCAGGCATTTTATGATATACAGACCAAGTGATTGTGGTGCAACTGAACACTCAAAGACTGAGAGGGAAATGAGGCACAGTTGGGTGTCTTGATGTTTACCTTATGGAAGATAACTGAAGCAGAAACTACAGTGTTCTGCCTCAACGGCTGATTTCTCTTATTTATTGTTTTTTTTTCCCTTTTTTTTCAATTTGCAAGTAATTGAAATGGTTAACGTGTAGCTGTTACAAATTAAAGTACAAAGAGCAAATGAAATTGCAATCATCTGTCTTTGTGTTAATTAGTAATTTGAGGCTTCAAAAAGAGACAATATTAAAGTCAGCAGTGGGACACAGCGGTGGAGAATCTGAACAGATAGTAGCAGCAACAAATCAATATGTGAAGTGTGTTATTTTTTATTTTTTTCTTAGCAAATATCTACCAGGGATAATCCCAGATCCCCACACAGCCAGAGTCCACCCACACTGCTGTTTTTATTTGCTTCCTGATTAGAACTCTTCTCGGGAGTGCGTTTGATTGACGTGTCTGAGGTTTTTTCTCCTTTTTTTCCTTCTCTTTTGCACATGTATTGCTCATTAAGATTAAACCAAAAAAAAACACCAACACAGCACCAATAGAATAAACACAATACATAAATACATGTTTATGTATTGTGTTTATGTGTTGAAGCCCTTCTAAACAACACATCGTTTTCTCATCAGATACAGCGTTACACGGTTTGAATGTGCATATCAAAAGTGATGGAGGGGTTTAGTTCGTTCTAGAGAGAAACCTTTAGAAAAGTCCATTATTCTGTTGCATGTTTCTGTTCTCTGCCGACTTGGGGCTGTGAAACATCATCACTTTACACCCACACTGACTCCCAACAGACAAGAGTCAGAGTTCCTTGTCCACTGTGTCACATTTGCATTAATATATAGTTAGACATTTGCTGAAAATGACTGTTATCTCAGCGTGTGGGCTGCTTTCCATACAAATGTATTGATCTAAAAATGGTGTGGATTATTAATCAAGTACATAATAATCCAGACATTGCAATAAGAAGCCCTTAGTGGCCGGTGTGATCTTTTCTTTCATTCGTTCTTTCTTTCTTTCTTTCTTTCTTTCTTTCTTTCTTTCTTTCTTTCTTTCTTTCTTTCTTTCTTTCTAACAAAAAGGCAGACATATTGGTAATTGTTGATCTACGGTTCTCATCAGTCCTTTCCACATCTATCAGTACACTCTGTGCTTTCTCTTTGTTTTCTTTGCCTGCAGCCCTCACAGTGTTTTTGTGAATTGTTGATCCCTCCCTGGGTGTTCAGGCTGCCCAACCTGCTGTAAACATACCAAGTGCCCGCCCGTCCAGGTTAGGGGGAGGTATGTTGGGTGCTGCCCCTTGTCTGCAGGTCGAGCCGCACATACACGCGACCCCGTGCAACCCTTGGGCCAGATCTGTCAGTTCCTCCCCACTTGTGAGCACAAACACACAGCACATTCTGTCTCCTCTCGCTCTCCTTCTGTGCTCTCATTGCCACACGTCCACAGCACACAACCCTAGAGCATGCTGAGAGAATTAATGGTCCAAGTGGAAAGAGTTGGCGGGTGGTTGGGGAGATGGAGGGAGGAGGGATTGGTGAAGGAGGAGGTGGTGTAGGTTAAAGGAGAAAGAGTTCTGAAAAGACTATATCACGAGTGCCGTGGTCTTTCTCTTCCCTCTCTCTTCGCCTGTTTCTTTTGTATACAGACAAGCCTGTGATGCCCTCTTAGTAAAAATCTAAAGTTGTAACTGTCATGTAAGTTACGTGAATTGGAGATTTTTCTATAATCTACAGTGTGTCCAAGTCATGGCCCACAGGAAAAAGTTGGCCCTTCACAAATGTTAATCCAGCCTGCATATCGCTTTAGGTTCTTAAATAAATTTCAATTTGACCTACTCGGTTGTAGAAGTCATCTGCAAAGCAGTGTGCACCTCACACACGTGCTAAAACTGGATGCAACAAACAGGAAAGTTAGTTCTTAAGGCAGACCATTTCAGCTGTGGTAGGAGACTGAATAAACTATGCCTTCACCGAGTGTAAAGAGGCAATTTCTGTTTTCAAAGAACTTAATTTGTTGTCTGAATCCACATACCAGTAAAGGTATGGAGTCATGGACAAGGCTTTGGAAAGTCCCTGAACAAAAAAAAAAAAGCTGTGCAACTGTGTGTTCCTTCAAGGCCAAACTCAAAGTGATGGAGATGCAACGGTATCGGTTTTGTATCAGCAGCCAGCTTCATGGCAGAAGCTCGGCTGTACGGTAAAAGCTGTTTTCCTTGCCTTATGTTTTTAATGAGACAGTTACTGAGCTCTGATGTTCAGGCCTGCAAAACAGCCTATATGAGACTTGTTAAAATAAAATATTCGCCATTGTTCTAAGCTTTTACATCAACTGTAAATACAGGCTTCTAAGTCAATTTGTTATAATTTGTTTGAATTGTAATCAGAATGCAATATTTTTTCTTGATAAAATGCTGTCATGGTTAAGAAACTTTTGTTTTCTGGCTTAATCCTCTATGCCAGGCACATCAAACTCATTTTACATTGTGGGACCACTTTCATCTTATGTGGGCTGGACCAGTAACACTCAACTTTCTGTCAATGTAACACATTTTAACTACACATTTAATCAATGACACGATCTTTATATAAGACAAAATAACACAATTTTAACAGTATGTTTGAGAAATGTTGCTAAATTAAATGAAGGAAATCTGTCAGCATGACTCTTTGGGCTTAATTTTAAGAAGTAAATGTGTGAAATAACAGAATTCTATAATTTAAATACTGTGGTGTGTTTTTTTGGAGAGGGTCGAGTAGGAAGGAGTAGGCTGTAAAATGTAATAAAAAATATAGTTAAAAGTACCAAATTTAATTCCTCCACATTTTCCTTTCCATGGGCCAGATCAGAGTCTTCACTGGGCCAGTTCTGGCACCTGCGCCTTATGTTATACACTCCTGCTTTATACAAACCAAACTATACACAAATAGGCTACAAGATGCATAATTTCCCAATCAAATGAAATCCTGTTAATAAGCTATATGTCTGACCCTTGGTGTGACCCTTACGTTAGCGAAAGTGAATTTGACACCCGTGTCCTACTTGGTACTCGTTTTTCTTTTTAATTTTGAAATCTCTTTTTAGAGATCTGAGCAGAAGTCTGTAAGACATTCACTGTAATCTTCCTCAACCTATTTACAGGGGGTGTATTTTCTTTGCTACTTTATTGTTGTAAACCCGCAAATGCGGCTCATCTGTGAAGCACTTTGATGTACCTGGGTCTTTTAACACTAGATTTACTAAACCTGCGCAAATTTGCTTAACTTCCCTAAACCCAACACCCCCTAGAATTACTGGGTTTTTATTTTCTGGTGCAAGTCCCGAGGTGTTAAGCACCCCTGCTGAGATTTTCACAGGTCGTCAGCTCGTTTCTCCTCCAGCTTTTGTTGTGCAAACCACCCATTATCCTTGAGGCCTGGCACATTTGCATTTGCTCACTCAGAGTTGCTCAGATCCAAGTCAGGCCAAACCTCTGTGTTACAACTTTCAGAAATGCCTGCCGTACCTATACAAAATATCCCACACATTGACTGACCTGCAAATATAAAAGACGCACATTCACACCTTCCTTGACTCTCAGCACAGATCTTCCATTGTCACTGTGTATGTGAGGAAGTGGCATTGCTTGACTACAGCACAGTGCTGTGCATAAAAGCAGACCGACCCAGGCGGGAGAATGATTTCTTGTTACATTTCTGAGAACGCACATCAGGATGGCCTCCGTATGTGCTATAGAAGTAAAACTGAAACTGAAACTGAACTGAAACTCTCAGCACTGACCAACTGTGTTTGCTCTTGGAACTGTTTCACATACAAGGGTCAGTACTACAGGCAGAAACATAGGTGTGTCATGGGTTCCCCACTTTGTTGACCAATGGTCATGACAACTTGCATATTAATCATCAAGAAGCTGACCTCATAGCCCATTGTTTGACAGTGGTGCTAGTTTCAGTAATTATGCAAATGTACTGAACCCACTGACATCCAGATGAACAGAATTTCCTTACCTGAAAGATTGAGCATGCATCAGGACACTTTCTTCTGTATAATCCTCACTTACATTACACTGTTCCTTGGTGCAGCCTCAGTTCATTCACTGACTGTTAGCTCCCATTAAGCCCAGTTTCTTTTATTGGCTGCCCCAATTCAACTTTATTGTCATTGCACATGTTACAGGTACAAGGCAACGAAATGCCTTGGTTGCATCCATCCAGAAGTGCTTTAGCCATGATATAGATATATTACAAATATATATTAGCAATAATATAGATATGTAAGTATATTACAGAAATGGGTCTATTATGGTATGTTATAATGTACACGGTATGTTATGAATATGCTATAACTATAAGTATATACAGGCTGTAGTGAGTACAAGCTATGTACAGGCTATGAACAGGATATAAATATGAAAAACTATACAGAATATGAAATAAAACAACTATACAGAAATATGAGATATACAGCTATACAGAAATGTGAACTATGCAAGTTATAAACAGTTGTAGAATTAAAAATTATCGTATTGTACAGAATGATTATTTACACAGAATTATACAGTAGTGCAGTTAAGATAAGTGAGATATGTGAATAATTTCTACAGAGGCTATATAAAGTGCTAGTGGTTGTGAGTGGTGGTTCAGTCCATGTTATTATTGTGTTTATGAGGGTACAGTTGTCCATTGTGTGTGTGTGTAGGTGGTTGTATCTCCAGTCCATGTGTCTAATGTGAGGCAGAGTTCAGGAGTCTGACAGCTGTGGGGAAGAAGCTGTTCCGGTACCTGGTGGTCTTAGTCTGGAGGCTCCTGTAGCGCCTCCCAGAGGGCAGGAGGGTGAAGAGTCCATGTGATGGGTGACTGGGGTCTTTGATGATTTTCCCAGCCCTTTTCAGACACCGCTTCCTGTAGATGTCCTTTATGGCAGGAAGTGGTGCTGAATTAACATTGGGTTTTAGGCTAGTTTTTTTGTTTTGTTACGTAGGGACAAAGTTTCATATGTTAATAAGATGATATCTTTGTTTCCAACACCCAGGAGAATTTCTTGTAAATTAGATCCCTTGATGTGAATGAAAGCTTGTGAAAGGAAAAAAATATTAAAAGATAAAGTGGGTCACTGTTTTTTTTATTTTGGAGGTCATCAGATTGTAAAAATCTAAATCACCCAAGTAGCTGATTCAAAAAGAACTGGATTTAATTGCCTCTTTGAGCTTAGATCCAGCTATCTTGGAGGCCAACATGTAATTACAGGTATTTGTCTTAAATAAACCAGTCTTTTTGGACCTTTAAGAACCCTGTCTGTTAGCCTCAGAAAAGGCTATTTCTGCATGCATGCTTCATGGGAATACTGACACTAAAGAAGTGTGTGTGTGTGTGTGTGTGTGTGTGTGTGTGTGTGTGTGTGTGTGTGTGTGTGTGTGTGTGTGTGTGTGTGAGAGAGAGAGAGAGAAATAAGGAAAAAAGAAAGAAAATGTGCAAAGAAAAAAAGTTTTCCCTTCATTTCATGTGTGGAAAGATTCAGAGGGGCATGCTGGTCTCTTAGACACAGCGGGGCTGTCACCAAAGGTCCTCATTACTCCACTTCTATCCAGTCGACTGATTCTCTGCACATTCAACTTATGGGAATAAAGACAGCGTGGGGCTTTGATACAGACTTCCATGGATTCCACGGAAGAGAATTCTGGGAATAAGGTTGGCACGCAGACCCCATACTCACACATTTTAACACACCGGTGTAGGGATGATTTGGACGTAGAGGAAGATTCACTTTTCAGCAGGGTGTATCACACAAAGTATTCAGTTTACGTTCTCAGACTGGTTCTTGGCTTTTACCATAAACCGATTTAATCAAAAATAATTTCTTATGCGTGCGTCCCTGCATGTAGTCTAAACTGCTGTTTAATATGCAACATTTAGTGATGTTTAAGGGCTTGCTGTAGTTCTCAAAACAGCGTCTGTTATCTTACTGTGTGTTCAGTATTTTGTCTAAAGTGGAAAACCTTTTGTTTGAGTGATTAGTCCTTTTAAAGGTTGGAAAGTGACGATTGTGAATGTGCTGATTAAGCCATGACTTTATCCCACTGTTCATAAAATTACTCTTGAGGTTTTTTTGGCAGTTAGGCACCATTATCGTCTTGAATTATGGGAACCCTGGAGAGCTTCTGATTTTGTGAAATAGCTTTATACTCCCTGGGCATTTCACTCTGATTCTGTGCAGTCATCAGACCTAATGACTCCCAGTAGATGGCTAGTGCACCAGTTTAGAAATTCCCACAAGGTTGGCAGCTGATTCCAGATATTATGACTCTTCTCTATATTTAAAGCCATCTGGCTAGAAGGAACGGCTAACATAATCAGATTGGTGACTTTTTCCTCAGACTGACTTGACAAAAGTCAGATTTCAAATTCAAATTCAAATTTTATTTGTCACACACACACAACTATACACAGTATGACATGGGGGTGAAATGCTTGTTGCTGTACAATGCCCGACCATTAAATGACAGAAAAAAAAGTTTTACAATATTTACTATTTACAGGTTACTACAAAATTTACAATTTAACTTAGGAATTTACAGTAAAGAATGTGCAAATAGCAGAAGAGATTATAAAGATTATAAATTATAGGAATTATAGGATTATAGGAAATGTGTGGTGGTGCGTGTGGTGACGTGTGTGAGAGTCCAGTCTTATAGTGACGTGTTGGGGAGAGTCCAGTCCTACACCTGGTTCAGGGCCCGAATAGCCTGGGGGAAGAAGCTCCTCCTCATTCTCTCTGTTTTGGCCTTAAGGGAGCAGAAGCGCTTCCCTACTGTTGATGTTGCTGCAAACTATTTCAGTCAGTGAGGGGTGAATCATTCCTACTGACATGATTTTCTTTTGATACAGTAGGTGCAGAAACAGTAAGCTAGAGCAGTTACCTACAAAAGGTTTTCTGAAAAATTGAAAATCATGCTTATTATTATTATTATATAGCTGCCACAATCTCATCTAGGGTGGGATGATGTCTCCTGCCTCAATACAGCTCTGAGTGGTTGATTGTTTCTTCAGAAGTTAAATTTAACCAGTCCTGAATCAACTGGGATTTGTGATCATTAGCTGAGCTATTTGACAATGTTTTAATCAGTCAGTCTCTGTTTTCTCTGTATCTCACAGTAAAATGTGGCAAAGTAATAACACAGGTTAGTGCTATGCTTCATACCTTTACTGATGGCAGTTACACAACCGTAATTACAGCACTATAAGAAGAGACACAGAATAGCAAGACTTAAGCTACCATTCTTTCTTCATCTTTCCAAAGGAAAATGGGTAATAGGTGCAGCCATGTATTGAAACGTGTGCCAACAGACATGAAAATACAGTAAATAAGAGCAAAAAAAGAGTATAATACAAACTTGAAAATCATAATTTGATATGACCACCTTTATTCTTTAGCACAGTCTGAACCGTCTTAGACAGCTTTTTTGCAATGTCTTCAAGTATCTTCAGGAATAGTTCTCCAGGCTTCTTGAAAGACATTCAAAGCTCTTCTTTGGATCTTGGCTGCCTTTTGTTCTGTTCTCTGTCAAGATGATCCCACACTGCTTCAGAAATGTTGACATCTGGGCTCTGTGGAGCCCAATCCATGGCTGATAGTGTTACACTCTGTGATTTTCTATACAGGTATGCTTTTAGTGCACTGGCAGTGTGTTCGGATAATTGTTATGCTTAAAAATGAAGCTGTTGCCATTCAGATGCTTTCCTGATGGTATTGCATGGAAGATCAAAATCTGGTGGTATTTTTTCTGTGTTCATAAATCCATTAATTTTGATAAGATCTCCAAATACCACTGGCTACAATGCAGCCCCAAGCTATGACAGAGCCTCCACCATGTTTTACAGATGGCTGTAGACACTCATTGTTGTAGCTTTCTCTTGACCTACTGTGTACATACTGAAAACGATTTTAACCAGAAGTTTCAGATTGGGATTCATCACTCCAGAAGAGCAGTAGATGATGAGTGATCAGTCTTAGACACAATATTGGTTCATCCCTTGAGTTAGGTGCATTATTTATGCACAAATGATTGTTAGCCACTCTTTAGTGACTTAACAAACAAATCAGTTGACTGAAGACTTTTGCACAGTAGTGTATTTAATCCAGTACATCACCTGAACATGTTTGATTGTTGCAGTAGTTTGTTTACTCCATGGGATACATTCAGTAATGTCAGGCTGTTGTTTCTTGACTGTGTTAAAAATAAACTGGTGTCCAGTTATATTTGGGCAGTGATATTTGTTGTCATTTTGTCTTTTCTGTAATTCAGACGTTCACATCCATATTAGGTTAACATTAATGCTTTCTTTTATTTGAAGTCCTCTCTCTCCTTCTTCAGGCTCTCCAGGTCTGCAGCTGCAGTTCAGAGTAGATGATAGTTTCCTGAAGCCAGGGGAGAAGCGCTGGTTTCTTCGCTACCTGGCCCTCCACGCCATGCATATTGACATCTGGGACAGTGACTCCTTGCTCCTGATAGGTTCTACTGCAATCGAACTCAAGGTAAAAGCCTGTGAGGTCAAACCTGTGATCATAATGTGACTATTATGGTTTAGAACCACAACACTGGACTTCAGCTCACCTGATATTTTCCAAAAACTTCTGGAGTTAATGAGAAATACAAGAAAGACAGCAAGTTCAGACCACACCGTATGCCCCCCTGTCAACTGAGAACAGGAAACAAAGGCTTCTGCATTGGTATTGTCACTGATTATTCCCACAACAATTATGATAAATGAGTATCATAATTGTTATATGTACAAATAAGCCTCTAAAGTCTTTGTTAATACTTATGTTACACTTTCTAAAAGTCACCATGACTCATTAAGAGATCATAAATAATTGGTTTGCACTTAATGCAATACTTTATAAATAATGGGAATCCATTATTTATAAAGTTTGAAAATATTGTCATTAAACATGTTTTATCAATTTATTAATCCAGAAATAACCATTTAGAGCAGTTAGGAGTAATGTTTTCTAAATGATGAATGAGTACCTTACTAATATTTAATAGTGTAGTAATTGTAAGGTGTTACCAATGTTTCTCATGTTGAGTTTTTTTTTTTTTTTAAATCCCTAGTACATGTTGCGTCAGTGTAAATCGGCAGTACAGGCGCTTCACGAGGTGGAGGTACTGACCACTGACTACGTAGGAGAGGATACCTTACTGACAAACCCAGACCTGGGTCGACACTCTGCCTCCAGCCCCATGACGGTTCACACCATTGTCAGAGGCCGGCTCCACATACGCACAGGCAACATTGGCAAGTACAGAAAGACTCAGTTGCAACTCTATTGCTCAATTGTAACTTTCCTGCTTTGGCATAACAATACCAACGTCGTGAAAAAAGCAACAATTCTCTTGAGTATTTTAAATAAATTGTTGCTCAGCTGTAGCTGTGGCAACGTTTTTCAACTGTAACAAGGCCAACTGAGAGAGATGAACAAAATAATATCCTTAGGTGTGACAGCACGATCACTATTCAAGGTCTTCTTTCAGTGCCTTTAATTGAAGAGCCATCTCATGACTCTGCAAAAACCTTAGGCTCTTGTGCATAATCACTGATCTGTATTCCATGGCTGCGATGACCATAATTCCCCGCTGTCATGACTTTTAATGGATATACTGTATGCAAGAGATTTTGGATACTGTCGTTTATCTTCATGTTCTACTGGGGACACACGGAAGAAGCTCTACGCTTAAAGCACTGGAAAGAATTCATTGGACCTGCCACTTAGTTGGTCGCAAGTTTTATTGCCGGTAGCAGACACTCTTCGGCTTCCACTGGGACACGGAGGAGTGAGTGTGTGTGATAAAGTGCAAATGGTTCGGCGGTTGCGCTCTGATAATGTGAACGTAAATGTAAGCAAAACCTGGAAAACACAGAGTTACACTTGTTTGAGCTTTTATGGGAAAATCCACTTTCGGTAATCCCTCTACATCTGAAATATTTATGAGTGTTTTATATTCAGGTCATATTCCATTGGAGCCTTATGAAGTAATGTTGTCTATTTACTCTTGTTGATGTGTAGAGTTGAGAAATGGCAGTGGATCACCAGGACTGCTGTTGCTGTTCAGAGTTCCCATTTCCAACACCGGCAAACAGAGGTGTGCAGGCTTGCAAAGCGAACGCTGTGCCAAAGCAAAAATATCTTGATGTGATAGTTCCGCTTCGTCTAGCAATTGAACACCTTGCTTCTTCCTTTGCGCTCATCCAATTTGGGCCCGGCGTGCCCCTGCAGCGCGATGGCAGCTGACGATAGCTTCCCTGCCATTAATCAACTGTTGAAACGATACTCCCTCTCATAAACAATGCATCCTTCTCCAGGCCTCCAAAACTCTTCGGTGTGCCATTGTTAGGGCTAAATATGCCAGCACTTTCTCATTGGGCTTATCACTCAAAGCAGGTTGAGAGCGCAGCGGGTTATTAGGTGTGCTGGGGATGCGAGGAGGAGGGTTGTGTCTGGCATGTAAATTCCAATCAAGGCTCAGATATCCATCAGGCGCCCTGGCCGACAGTCAGAATCAATTTGGGGAGGGAGTACTTGCAAGCACTTTTCTTTGTTTCAGCTTCCATCTGTCGCTGCCTTTCTCACATTCTCCCTCCTCTCTTCACTCTTTATCACTGTCTTCCTGTTTTCTCTTATTCATCCATTTACCTCTTACCCTTCTATCACACGCTCGCTTCCACCTTCTATTTGGCTGTTTGTTTTACCGCTCTCACCTCTCCAATATCCACCGCGTCTCTCTTTCCCTCTCAGCATCTGTCATCAAGCCATAATGAATCAGCACTCTTATTTGGTGGGTGGTGAAGGATGTGAAGCCAGCATTTGATGGAAAGGACACACACGCGCATGCATGCGCATGCACACACACACACAAGCACAGATGCATATCAAGCCATTCATACATGCCTGAAAGGTAGGCACTCTTGTACTCACAGACATATAGACAGACAGGTGTAACGGAGCGTGGGCAGGTTGTGTGATGAGCCAGGATGGCAAAAATGAGAGGAGGACAGGTAGAGTATATCACTGATATAATATGAGAACCCTGGAACCACAATTTCTCTGATTTTTAAGTTCAGTGGAAGGATTACAAGGCTCCTATATGGATTGAGCATTTTCCTTCTCCCCTGGCTTTAAATCCCCACTGCACAGGCTCAACAAAGGACCACCGGCCAAGCTGAGAGACAGGCTGTGTACTTGTGGTGATACTGTGCAGATACAGCGCCTGGATTTCAGCTTGAGAGGTGAAGGAAAGTTGCTTGAAAATGTCAATGATGGAGGCGTGCGTGGCAGCAGCAGCAGAAATTTTTCAGTGAAGCGTTATTATAGAATGATGTTCAGCAGCCTGAGGTAGTCTGATCTGGTAAATTCTTAAACGTTGGTCACTTTCTATGCCATATTTTGTAGCCTCTGTTTTATCATCTTTTATTTGGTCCTGATGAAAACTGCATTTATCAAAAACAATAAGAGGAAGTGTCTAGTTCACACCAATAGTCGTCTAATACTCTGCACTGTGACGCTTCTCTTGCAGAAATGCTCATTCAGTTGTGTTCATTCAATAATTCCAGTTGATTTACTTCATAGTGAAGTTTCCATTTATAAAATGGTACTGCTCTTAAGGTATAATCAGTGACACTCAGCATTTCCTTCACAAATGTTTCAAATTAAAAGCCAGACACCTATTGCTTGGCATAATGCGGCCCCTGTTGCTGCTTGGAATTTATTTTGATACATATACAGGAAGTGGTCGTCTTAATCCAACTAAATTTACAGAAAAGGACAGAAAAGGCCTTAACCTATCCAATACGGTCCGGGCTCTGGGGAGACCAATCCATGGCTGATAGCTTTCCAATGTGTGTTTTTCTATCCAGGTATGCTTTTACTGCACTAGGAATGTGTTTTGGGATTATTGGCATGCTAAAACATGAAGCTGTAGCCAATCAAATGCTTTCCACATGACCCTGTTTATGTGTTCATAATTTTGAAAACAAGACTCTCACTGTTGCACTTCTCTCATGACCACCTTTGTACATATTGCACAGAATATGAACCAGAATTTTCCAATTTAAATTCATCACTTCGTAAGATCTGTTACCACTGATTTGGAGTCCAGCTCTGGCATAATTTGGCATGCCTCAGCCTTTTCTGTCTTTTGCCCTTGCTTAAGAATGGCTTCTTGACAGCCACCCTTCCACTGTCACTGTTTTAAATGAGGTTTCAGCCAACAGTAAATGGATCAACTGAAAATGCTGAGACATACGCAACTTTCCAACTAATACCTCTTAAGGAATCACCTTGTTGGTGCAAAAATACTATTTTATGTCTGTCTTTCTCATATGTTGAACTAAAGTAATTGGAATAAAATGTATGTTTTTGCAGCAGGCTGCAAATTGTCTAAAGATAGACTTTAGACACTTTGTCAAATGAACACAAGGGTGGGAATCATACGACTCTGGTAATACTGATAAAATTAGTGTTGTGTTAAATTATTTCTGCATTCTCAGTGAACCCTGATGTCACTGTGGATTTATATTATAAATAATATATGATATATATGTGTCATTATATTATCATCCCCCAAGCCTTTTATAATTCACAAGCAACACAGACCTGACTACCTACTGCTCGGCCCCTTTTGTAATTTTATGTGTCTCAGTCATGCATGCTATTAATCATGTCTTTACTTCTCTCCTTTGGGAATTCATCAGAATTAGGCTTTATTGAAAAAAATGAGTGGCATACTGTCATTTCCAAATGAAAAAGAGTGAAACACCAAATGATATCCTTTTTTAATTATCACAAGGTGGGATTGACAAGTAATTAATTAAATGGTAATGATATATGCTGTCAGGCCTATTCAATCATTCTATAAAGTAGCTTTTATTAATAGCGTCGTAAAGGACAAAAGTATGTGGCTTAGTTGAATAATAGCGAGTTGTGAGATCAAGGGTTTGCTTTTTGCTGCAGTATATTAGGAAGAATGACAGTGCTCCCACATAGAGCACTATAGGAGCAGATGAGGAGTCTTTAAACCATGACGACCGCCTGCACGTCCCATGAAATGGATTGACTGGTGTGTCAGGAGGAAAACTCTGATGCTTTATTGATTTTTTCTGGTAAACCCACAATAAACTCTGTGGGGTGGGGAGGGGAGGGGGGCTGAGATGGAAACAGAGGGAAAGATGCATTAAAGGGAGGTGCTAATCAAAGCATTACGATCAGTGACCAACTTCAACCTAAAGACAGAGAAGAGACAAAAATTGAATAAGCTTTCTAGTCCATTGTGTCATTATGATGTAAAGCATAGAGCAGCATGTAAAGCAGCTTTTCCATAGATGGATACTGTGCACTGACTGATGGCTTTGTAATGTATTTATTGTCTCTCTAAAACAAGAAGGGAAGGAAAAGCGAATAGATTGAAGTCAGATGGGTACAGATAAAGGCTGAATGAAGTAATAAATAAACAATGTAAGAAGTGAACAAGACATTGTTTTTCATAGATTTTAAGCTTTAAAGCCTGAGGACGCCTTAAGAAACCACAACAGGGGTGTATACTGAACTCAAACAGTGGCTCCTTCTGTGGGACTGTGAACATTCACGGCTGCCCCGAAAATCCTTTCCTTACATGCGCTGCAGATTTCCCCAGATGATTTTGTCACTGCAGTAGGACCTAAGGATAACAATATTATCTCTGCAATTTTAGTAAACCCTGGTGCTATTGAAACAATATGATATATATAAAAATAACACATGATATTCATATGCATGTGTCATTGTATATGTATCATATATATCGTGTACATTGTTTTTTACAGTTGTTTTATTCATAGTAAGTGCCAGGATGCTGCATTTACTGTTCAAGTAAATGCAAGATTTGATGATAGGACAGTATTATTATTATTATCATTATTATTATTATTATTATTATTATTTTTAACTGATTTTAGTTAAAAGCATTAGAGGTTTACTTAGTGCCAGCACAGGGTTACATCAGGTTAGATTATCTCTTTCACCGTCAAAATAAGACGATTACCATGAAATTAATAGTTTAACTATTTATTCTCGACAGTTTTATTCAGACAAACAGAGTATCTGACCCCCTGATTGTCTCTCCTTTAATCTCTCCCTACATTAGTGTTGGTCTTCACCAAATTCTGTTGCAGGGGCTCTTCCTATGCTCAGACTCCAGTTGGTGTTTTCGATGTTGTTTGGTATTAGGCAAGCAGCCTGCAAAGGGCCTGTGAGACCTCAATACCTGGAAACTGTTGCCTGCACTGCTGGAACCAGGGTTAATGAGAGTACAGAGTGAGAGTCAAACAACCAGCACCAGCTTCATCACCCGGTGACCCCTTTCACTTAAAAGGTGATTTAGAGGTTTTTACTTAAAGCTGATCTGTTGTTTTGCTATTTAAAAGTTGTCATTAGTTCAGATTTCACACAGATTTGTTTCGGTGCCCGATCCCAAATGTGTGTGTTTATTTAACAGCTTCTCCAATTCTACCTTATTTGACTCATAAAAAGGTAAAACTGCTTACATTGCCAAAGAAAAAGTCGAAATAGGAGGTGCTTTTTTAATCCACTCTGAAATGACAGTAATATTTGCCAACACTAAAACAGCCCATATGTGACAGAAAGGAAAGCCTTTTGATGAAAACTAGTTTTGCTGACTGTGTCGTGGCTAGATCCTTTCTCTCCAACTCGTACGTTCTGTTGGCGTCCCTTTAAGTAGTCCTCATATACACACATCTCTCCCAACACATCATACACAAACCGACAGCATGTATCTGCTTCAGCACAGTAGAGAAGACAGATTAGAACCTTCTCCAGACCACAGTGCTCCTCATCTGCACCCGCCTGATAAGCCCTGGAGAGACCGTTTGCTACAGCAGGAACAAGTCGAGAGATTTCTGCCCGAAGCTGGCACAAGTGAAACAAAATATCCGGGAAATTTACCTAACAATTAGTTTAGCTATAGGTGACTTCCCTCGGGGGCGCACAAACAGTATATCTGCTCATTAAAGGCTCTTGTAGTCGGCTGACTTCATATGCCTTGCTTTTAGCCTTGAGGTTAGAGAATATCTGCTTATTCTGAAAGGTCAGTGGCCTGGAACGGGGAGGCAGAAGAAATCGAATATTGCAGGCTACTTTGAAACCCCCTTGGTGCTTGCTCCCATTTGTTCTGGGGCCCAGTAAATCAGTGGTTTGTTGTGGCCTTAACCTCTAGAACTGCCAGCAGAGCAATGAGGGCGGGCAGGTGGGTTACTCCAGAGAAGGGTTATTGTCATGCAACAGCGAGAGGCAGTCAATAAATTTGATAGAGTTCAGCCCCCTGGCACTTTGTTCACAATTACTCTCCTCCATACAGACAACGTGAAGCAGCAGACGCTGTGCTGACTTTCTGTCTGCAGCACAAACCTGGAGTATCACGTTGTAATTAAGTACTGAGGACCGCGAGCTCTGTCTTAACAATCTGCCACTGTGATTCAGCAGGTAGGAAAAAAAGATAATACGACACCCACGTCAACCAGAAGACGCACTTAAGTAGGTATTATCTGTTGGGCTTAATGATGGTTGTAGCGATAGCCAATTAATTAAAATAACTGAATGATTAAATCAGAGGATCATAATTGGGTTCATCATCAGTCCATTTGTTTTATTATAGACATGTAGCACTCGGTGTTCATCTTATCACTTTCTTGATGGTTTATTGTGTAATTCTGTCGATCAGCAAAGCCATTCTTGACATAAACAAAGGGTCCATAATGAAGGTTTTGGGAAGGAGCTCTACACAGCTGCGTAACTGATCGTAGATGATGATGTGATGGTGATGATGATGACGTCTTTACTGTAATATTTGGGAAACACTGCTGAAAACAAATACATTTGGCTAAGTCGTGTGGCCAGGGAAAGGTGATGGATGATGAGAAGAACGCATTGGGACGGCAGACACCTCACCCATTAATCTGCAGAGCTACGCTGTCTGTGTCTGTTTGCATGGCAATACCAGCTCCCCATTACTCATTTAGCTGCCGCCTATTATCAGATTGCTGATGAAGAAGTTGGCCTCTAAAAGAGTTGGAGGGTACTTCTGGCACACCCTTGTAAAACTCTTATAAGCTAACAGAGGTGTCAGTTCTGGGCAGTAAAGCCACTTAATTGCTGCACTCACCATATTTCATATGAAAGCATCCTGGATTATGTATCCCGCAGCCTCTCAGAAAATACTACACTATACTTCTTATGATACAATTAAGCAGCTCAAAGCCTGGAAACTGAGGGGAGTGATGGGAGCGCACGTGTCAAAGTGCACTGTAATTTAAGCAGTTGCAAACTTTTAATTTGACTTGCTTCTTCAGTCAAGTGTTGTAAATTGTAGCTAACTGTTTCCAAGTGGAGGCCTGTACCTGTAAAAGACTATTTGACCTGTGGTATTTAAAAATGCTCTTAGGAAGGTGGGTCGTAGGTTTTGGTTGGGACTCTGTGCAATTACCCGTCACTTCCCTTAGCGGGCATTTTGTATGTGAAGCACCATTCAAAGGTGTAAACAAGCCTTTCCCGTGGCTGCTATACTGCAGGGGCTCTGCACTAGATGAATTAATATTTGGAGAAACTGTAATATTGACCATCATTCAGTGTCCTGCTACAAGTGCACCATGAAGCACTTATTTATCCACTTGCCTGTTAAAAAGAGGGAAAAGTTATGTTTTTGCCATCCTGGGAACAAAAAGAGGACACAATTACAGCAGGTTGAATACTCCCGGGACTGTTTTTTCCAAACTGTCAACTGAGCTATTCAAACTATCCTGAACATAGAGCGGATGTGATGACAAGACTAATACAGTGAGAGATCTTTTTTTTCTTTATCTAAGAATTCTTTAGAATAAGGTTGTGTAAATCTGTGGCCAGTCCCCATTCCAGAAATACTGGCAGATAGTTCCAGGTGATATTTAACTGCTCTGTGTTCACGTGTCTTACTTCATCACTGACACCCAGCACTCAGCCAAACCAGACAGAGGCCAACAAACCCATCCATCAGCATCGTGTTGCCAGCTTTTTGTGTCCAGACCTTTCTGGCAATTTCAGGCCACTAATTACCACTGTAGGCTTGTCTGCATGTATTGATCTTCCCTCAACTGTCACTGGAATGTTTTCACTTTGGCAGCACCGACAGTGAAAAATGCGTTGTTTTGCACGTGACTTTAAAGAGAACTTAAATCTGTTTGTCGTTGTTTTATCGTAAACATAGAGGATATGTCCTCAGACCTTTCTTTTTAGCCTCCAGAGAAACAATAAGAGATGACTGTGCTTGCATGCCTTTGTTGTGCTCCTGATACAGCTCTAAGCACATAACATGTGATTAACTGAAAACAAAGAAAAAAAAATCTCCAAAATTGTTATTGTAGCATTAAAAAAAACTTGACTGATAAAATATTGACTTCATAAATAAAGTGTGCAGTACATCTTAAATGTTGGAGAAAAATTGCAGTAGCCTTATCTGCAAGTCACTGCTATTGTAGGTTTTGTAGTATTGTGAGATATCTCGAGTAAGTTTCTTTATTGGCACAGTTTTTTGTGCCATGAACGAAGGTTATTCACAAGGAGGACCGTTATTTTATTTACTATATCCCAGCTCTTGGCGATATGGGACAAACACAACAACTTTTAAAGAGTGGAGATGCATTTTACGTTGAATTTGTTGCGCAAAGGAGAAGAATGTGAGTGTAAACACAATGCTAATCTCTTCTATACACAGCCTGTTGTATGCATACCCCAACCAGCCAAAGCTTGCTTTTCAGCAGGACAGAGATGAACTATGCTTGCTTGCAGCAATAAACATAATGGTGGAAACGTTTCCTACTGCTGCTGTGACATTTTATGTAATACTAAAAAATGAAGCACAATATAGAAATAATGATGCAATTATTAAAAAAAAAAAAAGAATGCCACAACTAGCTCAAATAAATGCTAAATGAAAAGTGACAGACATGAAATGTAACACGCTGTCTGACAAAATACTTCATAGAGGGAGTTAATGAGTATACCCTGATGCTGCAGCACTAATGACATTTCGTTTTATACACAGTAGTAAATCACCAGGTTGAATCATAGAGAGTTTGTAAAAGATGGACAGTATGGGTGTGTTGCACAGACACAGATACCTGCTGATTAGTGCTAAGTAACACCACATATGTTATCAGGGGGTTCAGTTCAATGTGTCAAATTAGTGGAGGTGACAGCTAGCAGGCAGCTAATGGCCTGTGTCAGCATCCACCTGTCATTCAAACAGACCATACCACCAATAAGGCACAACTTTAGCTTTAATACCTTAATTAAACACCACCCTTACAGTAGTTTTGAAGAGGTAATTAAGAGTTAACACAAACAGTTTTTTCTTTATAAACTTGGGCATTTTAACATCATTGTCTGTGACTGGGATCTGGGATCGACTCGGCCACTCCAAAAACATCTACATCATTTGACTGGACAGAGTAGCGTATCTCAAAATATTCAGAGCTCCATCTCTTGGAAAGTATCATGCAATCTTTCTGTATTTCAGAGCCAGATGACTTTTGAGCAAAAATCTCCCTTTATGAGCTTTGGCTAAGGATGACATAACTGCAGCTTTCTGCACAGCTGCCAGACTGTGGAGGATCCTGCCTTGAGAGGTTCTCAGCAATCCAGAGACACTACAGCAGTCTCATACAACCGTTTGCTGCTAAATAGTGACTTGTTCTGTACTCCTTTAATTCCTATAATTCTGATTTATTTGAGCTTTATTCAATAAGCCTTAATCTCACCAGTGTTGCCAAATTCATCTGGAGATTTTTAAAGGTTGATAATTTCTTGTCAGCTTTTGCAAAATATTGATGTTATACTTTCATGCCTCTTGCAAGACATTGCACTATATACTCTATGTTTCAGGTGTTCAAAAAGGTATTTCTGGGTTCCTATGTTACATAAGAACTGAGATATCAGTTGAAATATGTTTTTTTTAAACGTAAAACTTTCATTGAAACAGTTGTTATGTATAGTTGTTTCACTGTTGCATAATAAATTGAAAAACAGTGTATGTACACAATGCCATTTGAATGCCATGACAGTAGATAAAGCAAGTGTTAAAAATGTAAGAGATAATAGTGAAGGTGAAGGTCAGCACAGATGGAGCTGGTCTCACAATGACTGTACAGCCCTCCTTTTTTAGTTAATAACTGGGTTGCTAGTTAGAGTTACTGAATCAAAGTTCTTTCAAAGGTGTTTCGTATGTCAGTATATAGAACTAAAAGCTGCTGTTTGTCCTAAAGGGTGCCCTGCAGACTCTGGCAGAAAGAGGCCAGCAGACGTGATGCAGTCTCTCTTGCATATCATCACGCCTTGTGAAGTCACCAGCGGTTTCAGTGGAGGAAGTCTGTCCAGCAGGAACATCCTCCAGCTCAATGGCAAGCATTTTATTCCACAACACACCGCATTTTGCTTTTGTTTGTTTTTTTCTTCCTGTTTTTCTCTGTTTAGAGTTCTGTGCATGTCTAAGCACATGTAGGTTACTGAGTATTTTATGCCACAGAGTAATTAGTGTCTTTTATTTTGGCAGTGACCATGTTTGTGCCTTGATCAGCTCAACCAGATCTATTTCACATTCTCTCTTGGCTGCACCACAGAACCACTCAATTTTCAAACTAATTGAGCTTACAGAAGCGTCTCTGGTGGCTAGCCACAGTCCTGTTTGTGTTTTATGTGTGTGTGTGTGTGTGTGTGTGTGTGTGTGTGTGTGTGTATGCACACTCCAAGTAAAGGCAGAAACACACTGGGGAAACCAATTTTTTCCTCAATTACACAAACCATCACGAGTCAACTGGTATGTGATTCCTAAATTTGTCCTCAAATGTGAATGACTGGCACACACACACACGCGCGCACACACACACGGATAAAAAACAGATTAAAAGCAAGCTGCAAATCAGCCAGTTGCTTAGAATAGTATAAAGAATTTCATCACACTTCTTAAAACATTTGCTTCGTGCACACCACATACTGATACACAAAGACACTCTAATGCATTTGGAGGTAGCAGCAAACATTTTGTGTATATAAAATATGTTTCATAATTAATTCATGAACAGGTTCGCCTAACATGTATTCCACAAACTGTTGCAATCATGTATTCACAGCTCGTTACTGTGCAAACACAGTCTGTTCACTGCTTGCTCACAGTCTTACCTTTATCGCACCTCTCTAACTACCGCAACCTCTCCGACTCCTCTTGTCTCTCCTAAATTGAACTCTTTCCTCTTCTCCACCTTCTTGTGCCATTTAAACACTTTCAGCGCAATAATTGCTTTCACTGGAGTCCAGTCAGCCAGTTAACAGTAAGCACCTGTGAACAGAGCAGCTGCACTGTGCTGTGTGTGTGTGTGTGTGTGTGTGTGTGTGTGTGTGTGTGTGTGTGTGTGTGTGTGTGTGTGTGTGTGTGTGTGTGTGTGTGTGTGTGTGTGTGTATCTCACCATCCCTGTCCCACTTCTGCCTGCCCGTGGCTGTGAAGGAACCAGTATAGCTGGACACTATCAGGTTAGGTGACTGTCAGGCCAGTGCCTCTTTGATAACGACACTGGTTCAGAGAAGAACAGTGATAGTGGGAGTAGAAAACAGAAAGGGAGTCAGATATCCCATCAGGCTGTTATTTATCAAAGTGACACAGCAAATACAAGTAATTTCAGAGGCACTATGACCAGTGAGGTGATGTATATCTAACAACAAATGCAATGCAAAACCCGAAGCATTACAAGGAGTACAAAATAAAGCAGAAGAATAGTTTTCAGAGGATCCTGAAAACCATCTGATGAATGCTTAAGGAATTAATCCAAGTCTAATGTCTGATGCATTCCAATTACCATAGGTAATATTCTTGAAGAGCTTAAATAAACTACTTTACATAAACCTCATGTCTTCTTTCTGTCATTCTCTCTTTTTCCCCCCTCGGTCTCCCCATTTCTCACCCTCACTTCCTGATGTACTACTTGCTTTTTTTCTCCGCACTGAAAACAGCCCATTTCTGTTTAAGATTTGTGGCCAATTTCAGTCAGTCTGGGTTTATCTTCCCATTGCTGCGATGCGAGCTCCATCACTTGGCTCCAAACCGAATGTTGGAAGAGTAAAGCTGTTCTAGATAACAAAAATATGGTTTAAGCAGCTCTCACTTAAAGTTTGTTAATGTCTGAGTGTTATTCAAAGTGCAGGATTAGGCAAATTCTCGTGTAAACAGTCGGGTAATTTGCATGATCCAGTCCAAATGAGGATGGATTATTTGGTGACTGGTAGATGAATTTGATATTTTAATTAGGTGTTTTAGTCCTTGAAGAGTACACATGACCGTGGAGGTGAAAGATAATTTAGGAGGAGAGAGTGAGTTTGTTTTCCCAGCAGCAGGGCTTTGGCCCAGTTGTAGCGGTGCCAGTTGTTTGACTGGACTGTTTTCTGTAAACAAGCTGTTCTTTCTTGTGTTCCAACAATACTTTAATTTGTCAGCGCTTCTCTCTTGTGGACATTTGGAGGGGTTTTAGAACATATGGTCAAAATGGCTAAGAGATTAGACTCCACTCTGTTCAGTAAATATATTCATGATTGCAGCTTGTTTCTACTTCACAGCGAGGAACACTGCACAAGCAGACAGACTGCCGATAAATGAGGATCGGGTGCCATTGTTCCGACGCGGGATCAGAGCTGACGGTGTCGTGCCCAAGGAGAACAGCCTAAACAAACCTGATGACAGTGACCGAAAGCTGAAGTGCATGGCTGCAGTGCGCGAGCGGGAGGCCAGCGAAGATGCTAAAACGGCAAAGGTTGCGGTGAGGTCAAACATTGCACTTTAAGTCCACAGTGAGCCAAAAATAGCTCCTATCTAAAGCTGAGCTGCAATAATCTGTCCCTCTGAGTCTTCTTCACTGATATCTGAGAAAGACAACAGAGGCACAACAACAGCCTGCTTTCTTGCTCCGAAACATGTCTCAGAGTTCTCCTCACAGTCACAAAAGCACAGGAGGTTAAAGGGCACGCTGTCAGGATAGGTTGTAACACATACATAAGACTGATATGACACTTGTCATGAGCATAGTCTTAAGGGATGGTTGGAACTGTTAAGTCATCTTTAATGCAGCTTTAACATCCTAGGTCCATAATGAAGACATTTAACATCATGATGTCTTTGTTAGAAGAACTTGACTTTAACTAACTGTTTGTGACAACTTGCATTTTTTTCACCCATGGGTGCAGGCTTTTTCTTCTTGTGGTAAGACCTTGTGATCTGCTTGTTTCACAGCTTTGTAACAGCTATTACAATTTGGAATATAACTCAATCTTGTTCGCGTCACTGGAACCATATTTTTTGAGTTCTTTCTTCAAATTCAATTTGGATTTAACTTTCTTTCTGGGCTCAACCGTCATTTGACCAGGTTGATGCTGGGGATCATTTTAGAGGACTAAACCCGTGGAAAATTTCAATATTGTGTTTTGGCAAGCTGAAGTTCAGGTCTTTAATTTATTTTTTTGGACCAATTTACTAACGGGCATTATGAGCTTTATAAAAGTTTTTACATTAAATTTATAATGGCATATTTGTCAGGGATGAAAAAAACATCTTTTCCATCAGCTTTGGAATTTTTTTTTTTTTTTACCAGTTTAATGTTTGAGAATAAACATCAATTACAATGATCAGTTCTCAGTGTTATAGCACTGATAAAAGTCTGGATCTATCTCATTTCGCTTAAGAAAATATAAACTGATTTTGAAAAGGTCATTGGCTCCAAAGGAATGTTTGCCTGCTCTGAAAGCATTCTTTAAAGCTTGTACACATCTATGACATGTAATCATAGGCTATTCAGTCGAGCGTTCTTTTCTTTCTTATCAGAAATGTCATGTTTAAAAACTCTGTTTTACTGCAACCTTGGGATCATTTTTTAAATGTCATCAGTTATGGTAACATTGGACTCAAAATGACTGCTGTGATCTGGGAAAATGCAAAAGTCAGTGTAAAGAGTTGGGAGACTTTAAACTGTGCAAAAGTTTAGGTAAAGTGAGTGAGTACACCTTGTGTTGGTTAGGATATTTCTTTTTAACAAAAATGATGTGTATGCAAACTTCAGCACGCAAGGTAGATCAAAAATGAAGTCCCTCTCTGTCAACTGCGTTGGTAATAATTATGGTAGTTTGCAGCCGAGTGCTGAATTGTTTTTTAGCCTTTTGCTATTTTTCTTTGGTAACAGGCTCAGTCTAAAAAAGCCCAGCTGGCCAATCCCAGTGAAGCCAAGAGCAAAGCAGAGAGCATCGCCAACATGCTGAGCCAGGCCATCACCACCCAGCACCTGCTTTATGCTAGCCTGGGCTCTGCAGAGTACATGGAGTTTGTCCTTAAGAATCCATTTAATGTGCCACAGACGGTCACCATTCACAGCGATGACCCTGAGCTAAGGTGAGATCCTGTAAACTGTGAGCTGTCTGTGAGGTGGTGTCAGACTAATGTCCTATTTTTAACCCTTTATGTGCTGCCATAATTATATTTCCCACTCTCATAGACCAAAAAGCTCGTGTTTCAATCTTTAAAATTAAATGGATTTTACAAGTTTATAGGTTTGCCCCTGTTCTAGCACACCAACTGTGAACATGTGTTTTCTATACTGTATGTGTTTTCGATTATCAAACTATAACTAGCCTTGCTCCACCGTGAAACTGTGTTCACACTTTCTGAATGTGTTTCCGTAGGTGACAGTAAAGCTCTGGAGATGATGTTTTTGGAACCTATTTTCATGCCGCTTTAGGAAATGATGCTTTGTGTTCACACTTGACACTCCTCACTGTGAAACACATCCCATCCAAAAGGGTACACACATTTAGGCTATCCACCTATCCCTTAAACATTTACGTCATCAGCATTAGTATCAGATACTGCCGTTATTACCACGTGGTGAGGGCAGAAAAATTTGAGATATGAGCCATCATTAACAAAGAGGAAGAAAGAAGATGGCCTTCTACACCCTTTTTAAAAATCTTAATTGATGGCTTCAAGTCTGTTGTGTATAAAAGGTAACAAGTGGTGTGCTGAATCCTTATTCCTTCATATTATCATCATTAGGGCGTAATTAATTGCAAATGCCATCCCTACACTCTTTTCATAGACTTGTGATTGTCTTTGTCTTGGTAATATTTTTCAACTATCAGTGTGGTTCAAATTATTATTTTTAATGTCTTTTTTTCAGCACACATTTTTACTTGCCATGGTATGAAAATTACAGCTGACACTCATGGCATTAATGATGACTTGAGTTATTTAAGTGTTGCAGTAAAACCATGCATAATGCACCATGAACAAGCATGCACAAAACCGGGACAGTTTGATAAAAAATATGCTTTTTGCTTTTTTTGAATTGAAACTTTTTTTCCTCAAACACAGGCTTTAATCTGTGTCTACAAATTATACCTATCCGGCATAAAATTATGACCACCTGCTCAATATTGCATTGGTCCTTCTACTGTGCCAAAACAGCCTTCATCTGTCGATGCATCTCCACTGGCACCTGAAGGTGTCCTGTGGTATCTGGCACCAAGATGTTAGCAATAGATCCTTTTAGTTGAGAGGTGGGAACTCCATGGATCAGACTTGTTTTATCCAGCACGTCCCACAGATGCTCGACTGGATTGAGATCCTGTGAATTTGGAGACTAAGTCAACACCTCAATCTCATTTTGCTTCTCAAACCATTCTTTTACTTTGTGGCAGGGAACATTATCCTGCTGAAAGATGCCACGGACATAAGAGAATACTGTTTCCATGAAAGGGTGTCCATGCTCTCTGGTAATGCTTAGGTAGGTGGTGTGTGTCAAAGTAACATCCACATGGACGGCAAGACCCAAGGTTTGCCAGCAGAACACTGCCCAAAGTATCACACTGCCTCCGATGGCTTGCCTTATTCCCATACTGCACAAACTTGGCCATCCACATGATGCAAAAGAAAACATGATTCGTCAGACCAGACCACCTTCTTTCATTGCTCTGTGGTCCAGTTTTGATGGTCATGTGCCCATTGTTGGTGCTTGTGCTGTTGGACTGGCATCAGCATGGGCACCCGGCCCGGCCCTGGAGCAGGGTGCCGCCGGTGCATCAAGCCGCCTGGGGGGCTCTTCAACTGGTGGGGGGGATGGTCACATCTGGCAGGAGCTTTCTTCTCTCAGGAACTCTCTGCAGGAGGGGGAGATACAGGAGAGGTGGAGGAAGATCTCAGCCTGGGCGTTTACCGTCTTATGTAGTCTGGAAGATGTGTGGTTGGTGGGGTGGGTGCAGTTTTCTCTGTGGTGGGGTTGGGTGGACTGTCCAGGGCTCTGTGGAGCCGGGGGGCGCTACTGCACTGGGCCCCGGTCTGATGGGCCTGGGCCCCCCTTCCCTGGCGGGTCGCGGAGGGTGGGAGTGCCTACTGGGGTCAGCGGGGGAGCTGGCCCCAGGGAGGGGTTACCTGCCCCTCCCTTCCTTCCCTCCCCATCTCCAGCTGCCTCCCTCTTCCCGCTCCTCCACAACCACCCACACATGCAGGGCCTTGGAGTGGGGGTATGTCACCAGGGTGCAGAGGAGGCTACCCCCCCCCCCCTGTCCCCTTCTGGCTGCCTCTGCCTCAATTTTATCCCACAACTTAGACATTCACATTATTCACACTCTCATTACACATACATATAGGATCTTGGGGGTGGGCACAATCACGGAGTCCAAATCACCATCAGGGTGTATACCTCACCCCTGACGTCGTTGCCCACCTCTCAATTTTAAATACACTTAGTCATTGAGGGTTAGCAGGAGGGACTATGCGCTTACCTGCTGCTCCTTGGCAGGTAGCTCCATGCCCTCCTGGGTTTTAATTGCACCTTAGAACACATATGCATCAACACTACAATGAGCGGGTGAAGGGAGGTTTGGAGTCTTCTCCCACCCCCATTCTCTGCGGCCTGCTGGAGCGGGAGGGCTAGTAGGAGGAGTTGGCCGTCCGACTGCGGTCTGGGGTGTGGGGCCTCCCTGCTGCTGCGGAGTCGGGGTGGTCTGCCTCTCCCCACCGCAGGGAAAAGGGTAACACCACCTGGGTCTGGGTGCAATTCCCCCCTCCAGGGGCAAGGGTACCTAGACCCGGTTTGTAGAGTACGCTTGGGGAGTGTGATTGTGTGTACAGCGTCTCTTTATGTCTGTCTCCACGTTGGTTGAGTGTGGAGTGAGTGCATATGAGAGCATGAGGGTGGGAATGGATGTTTGTGTCTGTGTGTGCCTGTATGTCTGTGTCTATATGTCAGGTTGGGTATCAGACGCCACCTCTCTGGGGACACCTCAGGCCCTCCAAGGTTTGGAGGCCTATCTCCACCCACCACCACTTCCCCTGCCGGTGGCGGACTCCCTCAGGTGTCGGTGTGTTGGTGGTTCTTTGTGTCTGGGGGTGGGCGTCCGGGTACACACCGGCTCACTCCTTGGCGGCCGCTTGTCGGGGCCTGGGGCTCGCTCGGGCCCCTTTGGAGGTGGGGTGCCCCCGGCCTCTCGGCCTAGGGCTCGGTCACTCAGGCGCAGCTGGGGGCCGGCGGAGCTCACGGGCGCGTCACTGCAACTCCCCCTGACTTCTGCTCCGCGGCTGCTGGGCGAGCCCTCATCTGGGACTCTCCTCAGCTCTTACTGGGACAGTGGCGCGGCTGCCCCTCTGTTGGTCTTCCATGGTCTCTTGTGTTCTGGGGGCCTCTGGATGTCTGGAGTTTTGATCTCCTCCATACCCGCTTCACACCCTGGAGGACGGGGCTGTGGCCCCCCCACGCTCCCTAGCAGATCATTACATGGAGAAACCTTTGGAATGCAAGCATGCTGATCCACACAGGTATGCACACATGGGTATTCACAGACGCGGACTAAAGCTTTCCTGGCTGCTGCCTCAAAGCACACTGTGCGCTGTCTATCTTGCGTGCTGCACAATATCGTTTATTACTTAGTAAATACTGATATCTATCACTAGCTAGTTTATTGTGATGGTGCTTTGTTTTCTCTATTATTATGTTGCTCTTTGTTGTTTGCTGTCTCCTCTGTTTGTTTGTTTGTTTGTTTGTTTGTTTTTTTTTCTCTCCATACAGGTGACCCAGGAGTTTTTTTTTTTTTTTTTTTTTTTTTTGTCTCTCTTCCCCCCCCTTCTCACCGTCTCTTCTCCCCTTTGGTTTTCTTTCTTTCTCTCCCCCTCTCTCTCTCATTCATTCCCCCTGTCCTATTTATTAAAAAAAAAAAAAAAAATGACAAAGGATGAACTGAAGCTCTGCCATCACGTAATGTCGCATACTGCTGTTTCTGATGTCATTAAAAAAAAAAAAAAAAAAAAAAAAAAAAAAAAAGCATGGGCACCCGGACTGGTCTGCAGCTATGCAACCCAATACGCAACATAGAATAGAATGGAACAGACCTTTATTGTCGTGTACTTCAACAACGAAATAGGTGCCCCATGCTCCGTGCAAAAGTAAAATATAAATAGTAAGACAGCAGGAATAAGTAGCAAACAAAAGAAATATGTACAGCTAAGAAGAATATATACAAAACAAGAGAAAGGCACACATTGGAGAACAAAGTGCTTGGAAGCAATGCAACAGGACATGTCTGAGTGTAGAGTCTCTGTGTTAGTGGCCTGAGTGATTAGGGTTATTTAGAACACAGTTTAGAGTGGTGAGGTGGGTGGGAATAAACCGTGATTCACTGTAAATTCTGGCATCTTTCTGACAGCCAACATTAACTTTTTTGGCAATTTGAGCATATAGCTCGTCTGCTGGATCGGACCACACAGGCCAGCCTTTGCTCTTCAAACTCAAATTCTTATGCTCGTCCATTTTTCTTGCTTCTAACACATCAGACAAAATGAGGACTTTAGATTTTGCAAACATTAATCAAATCTTGCATGGTTTCGGATACCTTACAGTGCTTGTAATGTGCCAAAATACCACTTGATCATTTTGAGGTGAGAGCAAATTTCATAAGTGTTATGATTTTTTTGCAGTAGATACTGCCAAAGATAGTTTAGTTACAATGAAACCAGAGCAGGATGTAAAAGTGGGGGGAAAAAGCAAGCTTTACTTCAAAAATAACAAGGTCCTAAAAGCAGGTAAGGCATGAGGTGCAAAAAAGTTTTCTGGAAAGCAACGGCAAAGAGCACAGAAGCAATCTGGCAGAGTAGCAGTTGCGAGCTTAGGGTATATATCCTGCAGGGTTGATTAGTGAAGTGGCTCCTGGTGATCAGAGGCCAGGGAAGATCAGGTGATGCAGGCAGGAAAGCAGGGCAGGTGAGAGTGGCGAGTCTGAAGAGGGAGAAGATGGTTTTGTAAGAAGATGAAAACCAGACTGAATGAATGACTACATGAAAGAAATAAAGGCAGAAAAGAAAAACTATGACAGCTGCTGGCTGCCATGTTTCTGATTTGACTATCTTTATCAAGATCATCTGTTAATGTACGGAACAAAACATGATTGCATGCTTACCCTCTTTATATGTTTCATAAAAGCTCGTGTTGCTTATGAAGCATTTTAAGACATTTATTTCTTATGTAGTTGGGGGAGAAAAACCTCCTAAACAATACGTGAACCTAAATCTGAAAATTGTTTCCTGTGAAGAAATTTAAAGCAACCAAATTGTGATGCAACTCGAAATGTTTTAAGAATGATTAAGAATCTCATCATCCAAAAGCTGTTGTTAATTAGGTATATACACAGTTATATGTGTAAATATGCTTCTAAAAGGGTGATACGTCAACAATGGGAAGATTATGTGATAAATTCATGAAGAGGTTTGATTGTGTGACTGTGTATTTTTTGCAGGTCTGAGTCACATATTGCTCACTGATTTGAAATGATGCATGTACGTGTAGGTGTGTGCTGGTGTGCGGGTTTTCATCTATTACATTTTTAGGACTTGAAATTGGGTTTTTTACATCAGTGGGCATTCTCTGTACATGCATTATCATGTTAGCCTGATCCAGTTGCTTCCGGTTTGGGGTGAAGTTTGGAGCAGTTGCTGCATTGTTGGCCACAGTAATATATCAGTAAGGTTTAGAGATGGCACGATACCACTTTTTTATGTCCGATACCGATACCGATATCATAAATTTGGATATCTGCCGATACCGATATGAATCCGATATAATGTTTTTTAATCAACAAAACTGTTTTTTTTTTAAATATCTTGCTGCATTTTGTATAAGTTCATACTCAAGTTTAAAACAACAACTACACTAAAGCTATTCTGTTATACCTGTATGCAAAAAAAAAATATTTCATAGTTCAGCAATACTGATCAATCTAATAAACTTAGACCTACACCATCCTCCCTATTCTGGTATTTTAAAGAGTACTTAGCGTAAATATTAAGCAACCTAACTAATAGGGTTCCAACTCCCAGCAACAACAAAAATAAATAAATAAAAAATAGGGAACCACCCCTCACACTCCACCTCATGATGCTTAATCAACGTAATCAACCTTAATTTGATGCAGTGTGAAAAAAAATGCACAGAAATCAATTATTTTTCAAGAAATATTAAATAGATTCAACATCTTTCTTCAACAAAATTGCAGACTGCACAGATGGTACCTTCCCAAAGGAAAAAGTACTATAGCTTACTAGGGTATATATATTAGACTTAATAGTCACTATATACAGTAATTGACTTCTATTCATTTTGCATCAAATTAAAACTTTGGGTGTCAGATAATTATTTATTAAAAGCTAGACATTTTAAATGAGAATAAGAAAGAAAAGTATGTCTTTGTGCCCCCTTTTCCCTGTTAATGCCCTATCGGCCCCCCTGGCTAAACTTTGCTAGATGCGCCCCTGCACAGTTACCAGCGTCAGCTACGTAGAAAAAGATCCTCGAGTAGAAAGTAATATTAAATAAATTCTAACAACAGCTTATCAAGCTTAAACGTGCTGCTGTTGTTCAGCCGCTGGTTTCCTCTTTCTGGTGCAAAGTGGGCCAAAAGCAAACTAGAGACATGGACTCGCGACAGAAAAGCCGATCAGCTGATCGTTAAGCAGTTTCATGATTGAAGTAGCAGCAAGAAGAGGCAGTCGCTCCATATATCGTTTGGTAAGCTTAACGCAGGAATGCTTTACAAACATTCAGAGATGGACTTACACACTTGCTTTACTTCTCTCGGGATAACTTTGTCGGAGATGAAATGCCGGGTTGCTAGCGAAGCTCCACATGCTATCCAGACCACCGACAGGTCCTGCATGCCACAGCCGCTCTATCACGTGATGCATACTGCTCCGACGTGCTAACGTTCTGAGGTGAGTTACGGCGTGTTGCAAGTTTTGTGAGGTGCTTTCATGATATTTAATGGATCGGATTACATTTTTTATTTTTCTCCGATATCCGATCCAGTAATTTAGGTCAGTATCGGACCGATACCGATACGTAATATCGGATCGGTCCATCTCTAGTAAGGTTAGCTGGATTATTCATTATAAGCAAGATTAAATAATGGGCAGTCTTTTGCACAAGACATGGGATGTGATTATTGCAATGATAATAAGATGAGCATTGCATGATTATAAAGACTTTTTGGCTTGACTCTTTACTTTCAGAGGTACTGCAGGCACTTTAGTCTGAGGAAGTTATTATAATTATATTAACAGTGTTTGCTGCACTGTCCTAAAATGTATTAAAGATAATTAATTTCATTATTAAGATGCTTATGTGTTTAATTTGCTGGGCACTTGTTGCCACCCCTCCTTTCTGCTTTTTGCAATTTCAACCCTATTGTGTGAATCTCACGCAGGTGCTCTGTTTTACATAACTTAACATCGACCAGGTCTCCACATTACTACATTTGCTAATTATACATAATGATGATCTCTGCCAGTGTCTGTGTTCTGCCGGAGAAAAAAGAACCCATTTTTCTGACCACATTTCAGTTGTTTTATCAAAAAAGTTAAAAATCTAAAGTTTTCAGTGTAGTGCATTACATTATGTTTTAACATTTCACAGTTTTTCATGTACGTAAGCACCTTTCAACCTCTCCTTTCCAAAACTCTGACAGTATTTGAATGTGTTGACTTCATGTCTAATTACACACCCTAATCACCCAAATCTCAACAGGTTCTCCTGAGTTACATTCAGCACAGCACAAGTCTGACCTACAGTACGTGCAGTCACTTCAACAGATCTACAGTATTATGATGCACTGACATAGTTATATATACTGCAGTGGATAACCTGTAACTTGTAATTCTTGGAGGATGGGGGATGAGAGAATCATGACGATCATCTGCTTTGTTACAGTAAGATAACAGTGACATCATTCACACCACTGGTTTCTATGGTAAATGTTTGGTAGATGTTGAGATCATTTCTAAATATAGCTGTGAAATCATTAACATAAGATAAGATCTTAACAACAATCAGCACTTTACTATTACAGGAGTCCTGTTTTTAGTCTCGAATGCTTCCACTTTGCCCTGCAGTTATGGTTACAGCTGACTGAGGAATATCAAGAAAGTTTAAAGTTAAAAGGACAGGAATTTTACTACTAATTGTTGCATCAGTGGCATTTTTACATTGCCATGATGCTGTTTAGAATGACACCTTCATTTGGTCTTAAAAATCCTATCTCAGTCAATCTCTAATTAAGGGGACTGGCTTTGACTTTAGTGTATGTCTAGACCACAGAACACCACCATATTTCTGGGTGTAACAAACAATGTTGCGTAATTTCATGTCTGGCCATGAAAAAAGAATATTTTTATTCCTTCCACAGCACAATCACTTGACACAGAGGCACACATTATGTTCGAGAGATGCTAAATACCCTCTTTAATCTGCCCATAGCAGCCATTATGGCTGATGTTTCCTGAATCACCCATTCTGGTGTTTGTTTCCTTCAGTTAGCATCATAGTTAATCCCCTCTCTTTGAGTCTTTTGTTAGTGATTCTGCTCATGCCTGAGCTTGGATTAGGATATATCACATTGATCAACAAATGCTGCAGTGCGCTCTGGATGACTCATTATGGCATTAGCCCGGCCACCGGGCCTAGCAGGTCTAATTGAGAGTCATCAATCCCTGCATCTGTCCTCTTGCTGGCTTAGCACTCTGTTAGTTTATTCATTTCTTGATGAGACGGAGTGACACTTTACACCAAACCGTCTGTCACCTCTACCAAGAGCCCTGAAATGTGTAAATTAACGAGCAAGCGCCAGCATTGGATGCGCTTTTCCTGCAGCCCCTTTTTATGAAACAAATGCATAGTGCACTATGCAAGGCACTGCTAATGACACATTTTCATTTTATAAAACTGGTATTTAATCATAGATAAGCAGCGCTGTGATATGGATTATTGTAATGTACATGTGAATGCTGTTTCCACAGACACAAGAGGGAAATTTATATAAAATCAATATTAACTGGGTTCATTTCAGTCTTTTGTGTTCTTTAACATGTTGCAGGAAATACTGGACTGTCACATAGTTTTGTTGCAAGTTCTGTCCTTAATGTTATTTGGAAACGGAAATCTGATTGATAAATTTGTTTTCTTTGACAGATCTTAAACTCTTTGTTCACACACAAAAAAAACACCTTTCCCACAAGCTGCTCTTTTAGGATGACGGTTCTTAGAAAGTAATCTATATAGTTAGTATTGCTGCATTCATTGTGTTAGTATGATTTGTCTTCAGTACAAATAACAGCCTGTCATAGGCTAACACAAATGTATACACTGTATACACTTTCTATACACAGGAATTAGGACATAAAAAACAAGACACATTAATATAAGGTGAACCAGATGCTGGAAGTAATCACAAACTTTAAATGCTACAGGAAAGCTTCATGGATGAAATATAGTTTGATGACAAATTACAAAGAATTGGTGCCCTCATCTTTTACCCATATACTGTTTAATGTATATAACAGCCAATACAGTTTTCCTTAACTGTGAGGTTAAGTATTACTCACAGTAGTCCTCTTTAGTGTCTTTAAAGGGACGGAAGGTGTACAAAAACAACAACACTGGCCTGAATGACCGTGTTTTCCCGCACTCTATGAATTGCAGTTTGGCCATTGCACTGGAGTTACTCTGCACCTACTTCCTTGTTTATATTGTGGCCAAATAATTGACAAGGAGCTTTCTTGAAAATGTAAACCGGTCCCCGGGTCAGCTCTTTGTTCTGCAGGAGCAAACAAGAAAAAAACAAGTTTAACCTTTCACCGAAATTTGAGCGTCAGACTTTGAAAGGAGAGTACTTAGTGGCAGGCTAGGCTAGCTGTGGCTTTGATGTTTGCAGTGGTTTCAAGCCCAGAGGCTCCTCTTGACATGGAGGAAAGGTTTGCTACCTGTTGCCATCCATTTTCATGGCTACTTTTCACACTTGGCCTCACAGAGCCCAGCGTGAGCCAAGACTGGTGGCTAACAGAGACAGAAAGAATTCTGCTTCATCCAACTGCTTTCTATCTCATTACTTTTCACGCTGTCATTATCCATGTTCTTCTCTGCTTTCTCGACCCTTCTCTCCTGCTGTCCTTTTAATTATCGTCTTCGTTTTATTCCTTCTCCCTTTTTACTCTCAACCTGTTTTTCCTCATTACCTCATTCCATTTTTCAATTTTTTTTAAAGGCGTTATCAGCCTGTGGTCTTTGTTTGAGGCTCAGGTGGACAAACACTGCCGGGATGAGCCGGAGGCAAAATCCTTTATTTCAAGTGCACAGGTGGGAATAGCCAAATAATTTTCATAGAACAGCCTGTTGCATCTCTCCTTAATGTTAGCGAGGTGGGGCCCTGAAAAATTCATAAACTCACTCTCCTATTGAGAGACATTTCCCTCTCCATGCCTGTGGCTTGAAACCTTTGAAGTTTAAACCAGCACTCCTCTTTATGCATTTGTGTGTGAAATTTTTGCATTCAAGGGAAGAGGAAAGCATAGAGGCAGACCTCCCTTGGTTGGAATGTGTTATCTGCGCCTGACTTTTCTCCCTGGAAATCCATTTGTTGAGGAGTAGAAGGGAGACTTTCACTGACCCCTGTACACCTTTCCCCCTGTCTACTGTTGATAATTAAAAGCAACGAATTGTGTGCAAGCGGTGTAACTCTTGGCCGTGAAATTTTGGTCACTTGCACTGCAGTGAAATTTACATTGCGAGATTCAGGTTGTAAGTGTGAGAGGTCAGTATTATTTTTTCTGTTTAGCTCAGAAAGTGAAGGGGGGTGAACGTTTAGTGCTCTGTGGGATTTATATGCAAATAGGTGTCTTAACGGTGCGGTCAGTATGTAAAGGATCTTTGGTTCTTCTCTCTCTTTTTTACTTTTGCCTTGAAACGAGTCTCAGATCATTATGCTAGCATATATGCATGCACGCTCTGTTCCCCAAAGTTTTCGTACTTATCTAAGCACTCTGTTTAAGGAATTTTTTTTTTTTATTATTATTTCTATCTCTGTAATACGTCACTGAGAGCAGATATGCCTAATATGGTCATCTCAGGCACACAGCTCTTGAACCAACCGCGTGCTGTTTGGACCTTCTGTTTGCAAGGGGCAGCCAATCAGAACAAATCTGGCTTAAAGGGAGTGTGATCTTAATGGTAAAGCTAAATTGTCGTTAAAATGAAGGACTGCCCCAGGGCCTGGTTTTAGATAAATTTAGCTTTTCTGGGGGAAACTATGAATCATGCAAAGCTATTCTTGTTCAATCCAAGACTAAAATTATGGAGCTGGAAATGAGCATATTAGTTCCACTATAAATATATTTCCCCTGTCACCTAGAATAATCTACAGAAGGACATAAAATTGTCAGAGTGGAGTATTATTGGGGGCTTGAAGTCAGTTTTTTTAAGGATTGAAAAATTTGTATTCTTGGTCTGTCACTGTTGTGACCTCGATCTTCCTATCTCTATGAACTGGATATTGCTTCACTTGTGTGCTGTGGGATTTGTGGGTGGTTGTTACAATGCTCTCCAATCGCTTGGTCTGGCCACTCTTGAAAAAGACGGCTTTATCTAGATGAGACATTTACTTCAATAATTAAAAAATACAATAATTACAATAGTTTAAAAAGTGATGGCGGTTGACTCTAAATATACAATCAAATGACAACTTAATGCTTCTTCTTCTCTACATTAATTTTTTGCACCTTATTTTAGTTGAATCTTCAGCATAGGGTTTATTCTTCTATATTCCTCTCGGCACAATCTCGTCATAGCTTGTAATAAACGCTGTAGTATTCTGCAATGAGGGATCTTGTCCACGTAACAAGTCCAGCTTTGATCCCCTGATGGATCTCTTTAAAAATATGTAAGAGCCTCCTTTCATCTCAATTGTGGCCTTTAATCTTTTCATCCAGTGTCATCACAAACACTGAGGAGTGGCGTTACTTCAAAGCGCTAACCAGAACTCCTACCCCGCTGGAGGAAAACATGTTCCACTCGGAGCAGGGTGCTCCAGGTCCTAGGGTTTACCTCCGGCCCAAAGAGAGCCTCCACGTGCCCCTGAAATACCAAAGCTTCCTCTGCGACCACACCATGGCCCTTCAGGTATGGTGCAGAATAAAGGTGCACTCTCACAGCATGTTTTATAAAGTGTGAACTTGCTCTGTAAGGAAAAACCACATTCTTGGATTGGTAACTATTTCTGGCTGCAGGATGTTAGACAAAATTAGATATATTTTTTTTAATCAGTTGTTTTTCTTGAGTCCTTTAAATGTTTAGATTTGTCTTACAGTAAGAAGCAGTCACCACATTTTTATCACTACAAATGAACGATCAAAGTAACTTGTGTGAACCTATAAAAAAATCTTCTTTCATATACTGATCTCATGTCATTTAAAAAAAATGGGAGTAAGAGGTGGAGCATGATGAAAGTTTATGTAACAGTCGTATAAATGTCAGTACACCTCAAGGTTTCTGTAACCAAAGCCGACCTATTTCAAGGGCACGTTTTACACACATAAAACCAACCCAGTCTTTGTAGTTAATTTGATGCCAGAAGTACAGTTCAAAATAAATGTCATTTAGATTGGCTGCGCTCTTATCTTCTTCTAGATGAAGGTAGTTTTTAAACCCTTTGGTTATATTCTACTTATCGTGATTGTATACAGTTTTCTTACTGGATGTGCAAATGCAATTTTTCTTTGTGCTCTTTTGCTATGTTTTTTTGGGGTAGATGTTCATTTTTGATAACAAATGTGGGCTTCTTATCAAATCCTCACAGGGACCAAGCCTGAAGGCTACAGCCAGAGGTTCCCAGGTGGCCAAGAAGAATCTGTCCAATATTATTGCTGCCAAAACTATCAAGGTACAGAATGTGTTACTTATGCTTTAAACCATTTTTATATTATATATCTGAAGTCTTTTGCCTCTCAGTCCCTGATTTGTTTTTCTTCAGGCTGAATTTAAAGTGCAGAGTGCATCTGCTCTTCACTTTGCACTTTAATGTAAATGTTTCTCTGCCGTAACGCAAGCTTTAGAACTGAGATCTACACTTTTTCCCATATTTGGCTATATAAACTGATCATTTGATTCAGGTGAGCTGAGAAAGATGAAAGTGCCTTAAACGCGACATATATTATAAAGCTTGTGATTAGAGATGTACCGATCCGATATTAAGTATCGGTATCGGTCCGATACTGACCTAAATTACTGGATCGGATATCAGAGAGAAATAAAAAATGTAATCCGATCCATTAAATATCAAAAAAGCAGCTCACATAACTTGCGACATGGCGTAACTCGGCTCATAACTGTAGCGCGTCGGAGCAGTGTGCGTCACGTGATAGAGCGGCGGTGGCGTGCGAGATCTGTTGTCTGGTTCAGCATTTGGTGCCTCGCTACCAAACTGGCATTTCATCCCAAAGCTATCCCAGAGAGAAGTAAAGCAAGTGTGTAATCTCTAAATGTTTGTGAAGCATTCCAGCGTTAAGCTTGCCAACCGATATATGGAGCGACTGCCTCTTCTCTCTCCCTCCCTCTCCTGCTGCTACTTCAATCATGAAACTGATCAATGATCAGCTGATCGGCTTTTCTGTCAGTCCGTCTCTCTTGTTTGTTTATCTCCCACTTCGCGCCAGAAAGAGGAAACCAGCGGCTGACCAACAGCAGCACGTTTAAGATTGATAATCTGTTGTTAGAATTTATTTAATATTACTTTGTACACCACGATCTTTTTCTACTTAGCTGATGGCTGGTAACTGTGCAGGGGCGGATCTAGCAAAGTTTAGCCAGGGGGGCCGATAGGGCATGAACAGGGAAAAGGGGGCACAAAGACATACTTTTCTTATTCTCATTTAAAATGTCTAGTTTTTAATAATGAATTATCTGAACCTTACACCCAAAGTTTTAATCTGATGTAAAAAGTATAGAAGTCCATTACTGTATATAGTAACTATTAAGTCTAATATACCCTAGTAAGCTAGTACTTTTTCCTTTGGGAAAGTACCATGTGTGCAGTCTGCAGTTCTGTTGAAGAAAGATGTTGAATCTATTTAAGTATTCTTGAAAAATAATTTATTTCTGTGCATTTTTCTTTTCACACTGCATCAAATTAAAGTTGATTACGTCGATTAAGCATCATGAGATGGAGGGTGGGGGGTGGTTCCTTATTTATTTATTTTTTTTTTGCTGGGAGTTTGCAACCATATTAATTTAGGTTGCTTACTCTTTAAAATACCAGAATAGGGAGGATGGAGTAGGTTTAAGTTTATTAGATTGATCAGTATTGCTGAACTATGAAATATTTTGGGTGCAGTGTATTTTTTGCATACAGGTATAACAGAATAGCTTTAGTGTTTGCTTGTTTTGTTAAACTGGAATTTGAACTTATACAAAATGCAGCAAGATATTAAAAAAACAGTTTTAATTAAAAAAACACACTATATCGGATTTATATCGGTATCGGCCGATATCCAAATTTATGGTATTGGTATTGGACATAAAAAAGTGGTATCGTGCCATCTCTACTTGTGATTGCAGTTTAGTTGGGTTAACCTCCTGCTAGATCCCAAAGTCTAACAACATCCACTGTACCCGCACTCCCAGACAACTCTCTGAGGAGTGGCAGTGCACCGCCTCCTCCCTCCTCTCCTCTCCTATTCTTTCCTGCACAGTCACAGCACAGACCCAAAGAACACTTTGAAGTGTCGACTATTAAAAAAGTTACGCTAGCCAGACAAGATTGTCAAGCAAAATTATATGCTGAAAATCACTTTTATCTTACTGAACATTGTTTATCTTCTCCAACTGGCAAATGTCAGGGTGGAGAGTTAAACTATCCCAGGCTAGACGACAGCTTGACACGTCTGGTTAATCTACTTTAAATGAACCATGCATATACAGTATTACTCTGAAGTTATTTGACAGTATTAAGAACTTATTCAGCTGTTTATAATATGTAAGACGGTTAGAGGAGGGAGAAACACTGTGAACAGGCTTGTTGGGCTGTACTATAGATAAGTCCTCCACATCACCACGTGAAAGAATATTCTTTGTGCTGCAGTTGTCACTAAAATTAAATGCTGTTTCTTATGGAATTCATTAAAACGAAACTTAAGGCTTCTTGTTAAATACTGGAGCTTAAATCTCACGTTATTGGAATGTAGCCTGAATGTGCTGAAAAACAATATATTCATCACCTCTCGCTAACCCGCAGGACCTTACAATAATCCTGTTGTTGGTGTAGAGTACAGTACCCAGAAGCTCTCACATTGCACAAGCTGATGAAATATTTGCCAGTCTGCCAAGCGTGCGTGTGTGTGTCTGCCTGCAGTTTGTGCGTATTGTGTGCCGGTGTCAGCACTGCTGCTCTGAGCAAAAATCCTGTCAGGAGGTCAAAGAGGTCGGGTCTGGATCAAATCTGTGTCCCGCTAAAACTGACAAGTCCCAACAGCAGCGCTGTCAGGATGCCAGCTTTGGCACGGCTGTCAGTCAGCACACATCACCAGAGCCAGATATGGGCCGCTCTTGTAGGTCAGCATTAGCCTGCAAATCTGACGCATCAACGATTTGGACAGCTGCTGTGTGTTTAATGACCAGATTGTGGGAAGTTAACTTCAGAGTGTAGGGCATTCCTCGTGGCTGAAATTTGAGTCTGTTTTAATCAGTTGCTGTAGTGTTCCTTTATTTATTTATTTATTTTGTAATCTTTTTTTTAATTCTAGCACAGCAGGTGGGAATGCAGGAGGTGGGACAGAAACCATTTTTTAAAAGTTTTTAGTTGTTACCTGGGGTGATGCATTAGAATGTAACACATTATTGTGACTGAATTCAGTAATCACTTAACAGTTATTGATCAAAATATTTGGCTTGTGCTATTCAAGTTCTTTCAATCAACTGACCTTATTTTGTGGTAGAGGTTGGCTAAAAATATCAGGATGGTTTATAACCTTTCAGAAATGGAAATCTTTGCAACAAAGTCGACAAATCTATCAGATCTATCAGTCTTTCAGATAGACTGATAGATCTGATAGATGTCAATGACAGACATTATGGGACTCCGGTGATCCACGGTGAGAGCCATTAGCCACAGATAGAGATACTGTAACTCAGAGCAGTGGTAAATCTTCCTTTGCCTCAAGAGCTCATCTACAGCTCATCCAGGAGGTCACAAAATAACCAAGAACAACATCTAAAGAGCAGTAGACCTCATTTTTCTCAGTTAAGATAGAGTTCATGATTCAACAATAAGAAAGAGACTGTGCAAAAATGGCTTCCATGGAAGAGTTAAAGGTGAAAACTGCTGACCGAAAAGAAAATCTTGATGATCTCCAAGACTTTTGGGAACTAATAGAGTAATCAGACAAAAGCTGAACTTTTGGAAGGTTTGCACATCATTACATCTGGCAAAAAACTAACACATAATTTCATAAAAAGAGCACAAAAGAAATGCCATACCAACAGTCAAACATGGTGGTGGTAGTGTGATGGGCTGGACCTGCTTTGCTGCTTCAGGACGCCTTGTTGTAATTGATGGAACCATGAATTTTGCTCTCTGCTCTCTGTTCATGCCCTGCAGCTCAAGTATACAAGTCCACCTCTGATTGGACCTAAAAAACTAAAATGAAGGTTTTTAAGTGGCGTAGTCCTGATTAAAATCATATTGAAGTGTTTTTGAATGTTCTTAAACAGGCTGTTCATGCTTGAAAATCCTTCAACGTGGCTGAATTAAAACAATTCTGCAAAGAAGAGTTGGGCCAAAATTCCTCCACAGAGATGTGAAAGACTCATTACCGGTTATCATAAATGTTCGATTGCAGTTCTTCCTGCCAAGAACCACTTATTAGGTTTATGGGCAATTACCTTTTCACAAAGGGCCAGGTAGGGTTGGATAACTTTTTTTCTCTTAATAAATGACATCATCCTTTAAAACTGAATTTTGCATTTATTCAGGTTATCTTTGTCTGATATTATTGTTTGATGATATGAAACACTTAAGTGTGACAAATACAAAGACTGTACCCTCCTCTTGTCATATGACTCCACTGTCTCTGAATTGGATAAGTGGTTAAGAGAATAGATGGTTGGATTATCAGACCTACAGTTTGTGGTCCGGCAGCTGTAGCAGAAACTGTCTCCGACAGTGAAGTCACAGCAGCACACACTAGTTTTCCTAAAATATGACGCTTTGTGAGCAGGAATGAGCAATTCCAGTGTGTTTTCATATGCCGCTCTGATGTATGTGCCAGTTATCATATATAACCGTGCAGAATGACTACATGTGTATGAACACATTTGTGTTGATTCAAACAACTCCTGGGGGCTATGTTAATGCAGCAATCTTCAAAGCACATTCAGTCAGTCTGTGGGGGTTTCAGCAGTCAGATTGCAAGCAACTTTTATATTCTAGTGTACAGCTTTCTCCATCATCATAATACTCTCTGGTGAATTTTAATATAAAGTTTCCCCAAGGCTGTTTTTAAAAAGCCTGTATATGTTGTTTAGAAATGAACTGCTTCAGGAAGAAAACATGGCACCCAGAGAGAAATCAGGAGGAAAAAGCCCTGTTGAACTAATGAAACCAGTTTGTGCTGTTACTACCTAGTATACACGACCTGGCTATTAATTCCAGTAAGAAATCTGGCAGCGCAGGAGCCCTAGAGGTTTTAAATCAGTCTATTTAACTAATCTTGTTTGGGAGAGAAAATGATTATGTTGAAAGTATTTGCTGTAGCCTGGTTAACTTTGACTTACACAACTACTAGTGAACTTTCCAAAACTTCAGTTGTTTACTTTTAGATTTACCTCTAAACACTAGAACGCGATAGATGAAAGATATGTATTCCTGCTACACAGATTTGTTTTACCAAAGTTTTTCTACGTGTAGTTTTTTTTTTGTTTCCAGTACTGGATACCTTCTTTAAATTTCCAGAAACCCCTCTGGTCATACTGCACAACTTACCGTGCATGTAATGTATTTGCAATGCGAGGTAGTAACTTGAAGCTTCTAATGAATCTTAAACTACCTTATGATGCAAAACCTGTTTTAATGCACTGAATATCAGACTATCAGGTGAGGAAGTGACATGCTGCTAATAATGCTGAATTTTCACTTTATCTCCACAGGTTACTTTCAAAGCAGAAGATGGAAAGCCAATGGCCATCTGCCAAGTGAATGTGGAGCCAACGCCCCATGTCGTTGACCAGACTTTCCGACTTTACCACCCCGAGCTCTGTTTCCTTAAAAAGGCCATCCGCCTGCCAGTCTGGCACGACCCTGCAGGTTGTACAGATTACCCTGGCTATCCCCCATGAGCCAAGTATTCCTCGTCCTTCAACTCATATTTCTTGCTTTCTGAACTGTGCTTAAATTAGTCGTTTGCATATATTCCAGTTTTAATCAATATATCAAATGAAGATTAAAATATACATTCAGTTCTCATACTGACTTACTCTCCTGTGTGAGCATAAATGTGAATCACATGTTCACACGCACAAGGCGAAAACAATTTTGACAGCTTATGTGGGAAATGGGAATGAGTAATGTATTCTGCCTTCACTTTATTATGTTTTTACTAAATATCAACAGAAACAACTTTTCAATATCAGTGCAGTTTCTGTCAACAAAAAGGGTAATAAGAAGAGAGAAGTATCTGGATGCAGAGCAGGAAATGAAAAGCAAGAAATAAAAGTTTAAAATCAAGAAAATGTTTGATTGGCTTTTATGACTGGCTTGATGTTCTGAACTATAATAAAAACAATTTATAGTAAATAGTAAATTGATCTTATATTTGTTTTTTCCTGCCTCTTGTTGGGAAAACCAGCTATCAACCCAGATGCTCATGTTTCTGTCCGCTGCAGTGACCCTAACATCATCTGCCAAACAAGGATGCTGGTGAGTGAATGACATTGGATTTAATTCCTTCTGCAATTAACATACAAATATTAACAGGGTTAATTACTGAACTGATAACTGTTTGGAAGGGAAAGCACTTTATTCTAGCTGCACTGGTCTCTTTGTGTGTTGTCCTCCCTGAGTGTGACCATAGATAAACAGCCAGCCAAACTTCTTTTCAAGAGCCATTAAAGTGAGCGTGCTTGCTCCTTTAATGGCTTCATTCACAGCAATCACATCAAACTGACATCACTGAATTGGAGTGAAACCATAAAGACACACACAAACAACAACAACCTCTTATTAGGTTGTCATGTAATCCTCAGGTAAATATTGTTAAGTGCTAACACAGGACACTACAAGGTAAGTATCCTATAGGTATACAATCTAATATTTACACATTGGAAAATAAGCAGGTCAAAGGCAAACATATGTCTGCATCATTATCTCAGAGACTTCAACAAATCAAGCTACTGCATACTGACAGTGTGAGGATAAAGGCCATCTCATCTCATCATCTCATCTCAAAATGTCACAAAACCATCATCAGCCAGTTCTGTTTGAAGGATTGGATTCAACATAAAGTGTAATTCTTTGAGCTTCCTTCTGACATGTTTGTCTCTTTTTTACAAAACGTAATCAGGACAGAACTCTAGCTCATTTTTGATAGATTACAAGCTCTTTTGATAGAAGAAAAGGCTTGCCCTTGTGTCGTGCCTTTACACTATTGTAGTGCCAATGTGGGGTCTTTTTTATTTTTGCCTCTTTTTCCCCTCTACTCTTCCACCTTTTATCTGTTTCTGTCTGTAGGCACCAGGAGAGCCTCAAGATGTGTACTTGAAAGTGCCAGGGAGTCCCAGTCCACACATAAAAATGTTCTTTGTAATGGTTTTCACGTATGTATTATTTACTGGCCAGACACACACACACACACACGCACAGAGCTTAGCCTGAAGAAGCATTCATCTTTGCAATAATTAAATTGTTCATGCAGGCTTGAATCAATTAACTAATCAGACTGAGGTTTCATGCTCTGGCTGCCTGCAGTTCCACAGTCCATCGTCCAGTTTGCCTAATCTCCATCAGGATTATGCACACCTTGTTTTTAATGTGATATACAAATACTTGTTTTCTATTAAATATCAGAGAGCTGTCGTTTAACTCTGAGGACATGAATATAAAAGCATTTTGCCTCGTTTCACATGATTTCATTGTTTTCCTCATTTTCCTCTGTCACTTAGTGGAAATGATGGATTGCATCATGCATATGCTCATTCACATGCACTCTTTCACACAATATACAATCCTAACCACAGATATGTGCATAGCACTACTAATGGTACTAATGGTTATGTTTAGAACAGGAGTGTCAAACATAAGGACCAGGGGCCAGAATTGGCTCAGCAAAGACTCCAATCTGATCCTCTGGACAGCTTTGGAAAATTTTTCCAGCTGATAAAGACAACCCTTTCAGCCGTGCATAAAGTAATATACAGTATAAACAATTAAATGGCAGAAATGAAACATTATATTTTTGGTTCATTGAGAAAACATTAGCTACCAGAACCTGCACTTTGTTGTCTTATGATAAGATATCTCAGGGATTAAATGTGTAGTTAAACGTCTTTTTGCTGACACAAAGGCTCATTCGTCCGGCCCACTTAAGATCAAAGTAGGCCGTGTGTGGCCCTCGATGTAAGATTAGTTTGACATCTGTGGTTTAGAATCTTTATATTACAACGTGCTTCCATCAAGAAGAGCACATACTGTATAGCTAATTTATTTTACTAATAAAATATATTGCAGAAGACACATTGCTTCTTCATTTCATGTCTAATACTGTCCTCTAATACTGCAGTATAAACCAGTCCCAAGTGCTGTAACACAGTCATTTGGCCCCCTTGCATTAGTGGTTGAGCATTTTTTTAATTTTTCACCCAAGTGTCGAGCAGCCAACCCGATTACCAGCAAATTACACGCAAATACATTTGTGAATTTGATCTGGATTTGATTTCTAACATTTAAAAAAAATATCTGACAATATCACTGTGAAAATATTTTAGCTTCAACCCTCCAGATGACGTGTTTGCCCTCAAAACCCCATATCACTTGAATCCTATTCCAAATAACCACAAACGCTTTATGAGAGCTGTTGTCTCAGAGCAGACCTGAGTAGGTGACTGCATCGCCTCCCACTCTGAGTCAGCTAGGGCCACTGAGACTGAATTCCTTTCATCTCAGCAGTGTGAGGATGATGTTGATGGCTCTGCTTATTAAAATGCTAGCACAGCCGTAGATCAGCCCTCCTCATCTCTTACCCCGTGCTGCACCGGCTGCATCTCCAGGGGGCCTTAGTTTAATTGTTCTTGATGATGTTTTTCCTCTGTAGTGATAAGTGGATGGCAGCGCCCTCCCAGATCTGGCAGATTTACGTGCACTTCCTGGAGCGTGTGGACGTCAGCTGTGTGACTGGCCAGCGGAGCTGTCAGTCACTCGTTCTGAGGGGAACGCAGGCTATCCGTAAGGTCAAGTGTTTCTCATCACACCCCGGCGAGATTGAGGTACGATTGTCACTAAACGCACTATTTTGAAATAGTAAACAATGTGCACATGTTCTCTGCAGCGTGGGATTCAGGCCTCTATCAAGATTTAAAGATTCATCAAAACTAAAATCAACTCACATGTCTTCTAGTGAAGTCATTATTTTATTAACCTGAGATTAAAAAAAAAAAAAAGTGAAGAAAAATGTTTTAAAGTGGGCTTTTTATGCTCATTTCACACTGCACATTTTTATTCTTAGATTCTACTAAAGCACCTTTGAATGATTCACTCCTCAAAAGACTTTGTATTTACTCTATACCTGGCCTTGGTGCAACCCCTGTGTTCATTTTCTCTCTGAAACAAGCTGTTTTAGCTCCCATCCCCTTTAGTTTAAGTCGCCTTTCTTCTGATTGGCTGTCCGTTACAAAAAAATAATGTAGTAACAACACATTAAAAAAAAAAAAAAAAAGCAGGTCGGTAAAGCTTCTTTGTGCCACTTGGATCCACTTGTCTAATAGACATAGCCAAACTGACCCTCTTCTGTAGCTCAGATCTTGTGTGCATCACAACCATTGCAGTAGAAAATTGTTGCTTTGTGGCAGATGTGTGAAGTGAAAGAAAAATAACATGTATTTTTGCTTTTTTGGATGACAGCTGCCCTTTAAGTGCTGGAGCATTGTGCTCCTGCTGATGTTGTTCTGACTCTCTGTTAGTCAACTGGATTTTGGATGAGGTCTTGCTTCCCTTAGGCTTTATGTGGGTCCCTTTAGGATCCTGTTGCACTTAATGTTTAAAATTAATTTTTGCACATTGGGCTCATTTAGTTCCATCGGTCCGGTTTTGGTTTTAGACCCACGAAGACCTCTAGTGGAGAGCTCCGTTCAATTCTTTATGAGTCCCAGGAATCTAGTTATTTAATCCAGCGTTCATAGCACTTCAGCTGAATATATAATTCTTGTTTTGAGTCAAGTTGAAAAGAGATCAAGAGCATGCAACCAGCAGTAGTAGTCTGTGGTGATGAACTATGCGTTACACCCTCTCTACCACCCGTACACATTCCCTGTCCTGTTACTCTCTGTTTCCCCCGCCACTTAACATTAGCTTGTGGTTCAGAGACTGGAGCAGCATCTTAGTCATCAAGGGCGCTTGGGTCTGGATGCATTTTTTATATGTGAAAGTGGCATGTTCGAACTAAAATTAGGCTTTTACTGTATTGTGTTCTTTTTCAATTGGACAAAATCCGACTGATGCAGACGACACTCAACATACAGGACAAAAAAAATGCATAAATCTCACTTATCTAAAAAAAATGTTGAGGGATTTATTCTTGACAAATGATCTTTTTATCGTGAGCAATTTTGAAGTTGCTCATCTAAAGTGATTTAATGCAAATTGTTCTCTTAGCAGCAAAAGGAAAAAAAATGGAAGCAATTCCTTCCCTTATAATACCTCCAGTTTAAGATTTGAATCATTGTCAAGAACATGCAAATGCAGATTGACAGCATAATAGGTCTTTTTATGGGGTTTCATTTCATTTTATTAGGTTCCCTCGTTACTTCCTGTCTTCATGCCAGATCATGTCGGGACCCAGTTTGATACAATTTGAAAAAAATTAGCAGTGGCTTTTATGCACTCTGAACATGTGACAATATGCTCCAGGAGTGTCACATTGCCCTCTATTTTTAATAGATTGTTTCTTATTCATAACTGAGTACAAGAGTAGAGGGAGCATGACAATACTTCTTCCTCAGAGTTGGAATAAAAGGGCATTTTATAGCATTCATGGAGAAAAAAAGAGAAGTGATAGACTGTCACAACCACCACGGGTGCATACAGTATGACCCAAACATGTTTTACCTTTAGAAATAGGGTACTGGCTGAAAAAGCGACAGATGTATTTTTTAAAGATTTCGGCGTACGCATGAGCAGCTGCTTTGATCTGACTCGCGGCAGGTTAGCTCACAGTGGAATGCATTGGAGGAGTTCTATAAAGCAGGATAAAGCTCAGCGTCAGTGAATAGCTTTGCTTTTCTCAACAGATTGAAAAGGAGCTGCACAGTAAATCTCATTCCCACATTCTTATTTCTGTCACTTTCCTGCCTCTACTTCTCTCATTTCATTGTCTGCCTCCCCCCTTTTTTTATTGAACCTCATTCACCCTTTCTCTCACCCACTCTCCTTTAATCTGCACACTTCCTTTACCTTCCTCTGACTCTGTTAAGCATCTTTTCCATTAATTCTGTCCCTCTTCCATTTCTTATTAAATGTATCTCTTCTCTTTGAACACTGTCACATTCTTTTTGTCACTTGGTCGACACATTTCTCAGTCCACTTGCCAAACCCAATAAACTTTAATGGCCTTTGCCTTCTTTTTAGGTGGACCCAGCGGGTGTGTTTGTTTTGCCTCCTGCAGCAGTGCAGGAGCTCCAGCTGAAGGTGCAGCCATGGCAGGCTGGCAGCCGCTTTCTGTACGTGAACGCGGTAGATGTGGAGCAGCAGCGGCTGGTCACCGCGTGGCTGCTCTGTCTCAATGTTCACCGTCCTGTGCTGTCCAAGGTAGGACCCTAAAAAAATCTTGTGTTTTTATCGTTTCCTCATATGGGTATCGGCCATCATTATCCAGTGGGGCACATTTGGCAACCCGGGTTTTTACCCTTTTCTTCACTGTGTCAGCAGCAGCAGCAGCAGAACAGTGTGTTAAATACAGTTCCAGGTGTCTGTTTGAAAGCCAAACACTACAGCACGAAAGCGTCAGATTTGCAGACCTGCTCATCACACCGCTCTGCTGCAAATGTGGTTGATGTGTTAATTAAAGGTCTCCCTTGAACTTGAGCGCTCCCCCTCCCAGTCATTAAAGGACAATGTTTTAATCATTTTTGCACTGCTGTTGGTTAAATAACAAAAAGCATTTCTCTGAAAAAAGCACTAGCTAAAGCTAGAAGCTTGATTCTGCTTAAAGGTAACATGCTAACCCTTCCCAGGCACCTACAGGAGCTCAGTCATTCATCTTTTTCGAAAAGCAGGACAGTGTCTACCAAGCAGCTAGCTGCCTAGCTTGGTAACTTGTACGGCAATAATCTACCACAATATCTGTCATGAATCGCCGTGCGGCAGGCAGGAGTAGGACCCAAAATGCAGGACTCACAGGCACGAGGGGATGAACTCAAAACTCAGCTTTATTTGCCGGCAGAACCAAATATACAAACTTAAACTAAACTGGGAAACCAAACTAAGAACTCACAGAGAGACACAGGGAGATCCACACACGGCATGAGGGACGACGTCACGCTGAACAGAGGGAGACGCAGACAGAAATACACAGAGGGTTAACGAGGGAAGTGGGAACACACGGGGAACACAGGTGACACTGATAATCATAACGAGACAGGGCGGGGTGAACTGAACATGACATGTACGGGCGTGAGAGTCACAAAGTAAACAGGAAGTGCACAGAGGTTCAGACAGGAGGAGAGAGAGCACGGGGAAAAACACAGACATAACGGGCTGGGGAAACATGGAATAAAACATAAGGAGAGACGAGGGCTCACAGATACACAGAGGGGCACACAGGGGGAAGAGAGAGCACGGGGAGAACTTAGACATAATGGGCAGGGGAAACATGGAATAAAACATAAGGAGAGACGAGGGCTCACAGATACACAGAGGGGCACACAGGGGGTAAAAGCCATGAAGGGAAAACACTTAGGGAACAACACAACAGGGCAACTCAGAAAACATGGCCTAAGCAAGGAACAAAATACAAACATACAAGAAAACTAAGAACACTGGGCCAACATGGCCCAGGACCATGACAATATCAATACAATAAAAGTGTTTGTGCCACCTAGTTTTGTCTCACCAGTGTTGTAGAGTATATTTCATTATCAACCTTTTTGGGATTTGGGATTTTCCAACTCTTTGGACTCTCCTGCTCTGTACTCGTAACATTAGCATTGTGAGCACTGTGTGCATTTAGTCAATGACCTAAATTTGCCTTTCAAATGTGTTCCTTATGCAACAGTGTTGCGTTAATAAACTGCATTATGGTTGCCTCTCATTTTATCATCACTTTGTGAAGCTCTAGTGATTTAAAAGGGAACCCCCAATTTTACATAACACTGGGAGTAATACTGCCTATGCGGAAAGAAGATTACCAGCTATCATCTGCAGCTTTCCAGCAGGGGTAACCATTACTAACCTAACACACCACAATCTACCAGCAAACTGGCTTTGGCTCTGAAGGATTCTGGACATGCGTTTGAAGGATATCAGTGTATGAAATAAAAAAAATATTTAAGAGGAAGACAGAAGATTTGACATCATGATTTCATTTTTATAGTACTTGTATGTGTAACAGATTCAATACTTGAATCATCCGGGTACTTCCCAAGGCCAGCTCAACATTCCCAATCCCTTTATAAAGAGCAGCAGACCAGTGCTTAGATCCAATTGTCTTTAATAATGCTCTTCTCTGCCTTTCTCAATCAAATGTCTAATCAATTGACTGTGTACCTAACTGGCTGACTGGATTATGCTTTATGCATTATAGGTAAAGTACTAAATTCTTCTTTTGCCTGTTGTGTACAGAACATATTTCTTATGCACTACACAGCAGAAATATACATTTAATCAAATGAAATCAATTTAAGTTGATCAAATATCCACTTCTCCTAAAATGCTAAACAATCAAGTGATTGACAACAATCACATTTTCTCTGACAACAAAACAAAGAAAATGTAATGCTTAAAGGGTATTGCAGTGGTTATTTATCATCTCACATTGCATAAAGTTATCTTGCTTTAAGTCAGGGATTGCCAAACATTACTTTAAAACCATGAAATAAGCATCTGAAGCCAGTCTTGGCCATAGGATGGCTGCATGTCTTCCCTGTGTGGTGACCTATCTAGGTTGGATTCCCAGCTGTCAAAGAGTGAGAGGCAGGGCACAACCTGGACTGGTTGCCAGTCTATTGCAGGGCTAACACAGAGAGACAGACTCACGTTTACACTTATAGCCAATTTAGAATTGACAGTTAAGCAAATGAGCATGACCTGTGGGTAGAAGCTGGGGTACATGGAGAGGACCCATGTAGGCACAGAAAAAACATGAAAATTCGGCATAGAAAGCCACCAGACAGTTGTTGAATTCAAATCCAGGATCTTCTTGCTGTCAGGTGTATGCCAAACACTGTAGGAAAGTATTTCTTTCAGTGGACATCCCTTTACAGATGCTCATTAGTGGTAGTGGTAGTGTAGTGGTTAACACATTTGCATTAAATGCAAAAGATCCCTGGTTTGAGATTGGCAGGAACACAAACCCAGCTTTAAGGGGTCATAGGCTAGCGTACTCTTAGTGCCAGTACCAAGACTGGATAAAAGTGAGGGAAGCACCAGGTGTAAAATCTGTGCCAAATGAAACATGCGGATCCATCCACTGTGGCCGCTGTACAAATGCTCATTACACCAGTTCACAGGCAGCCAGCTTATCCTGCCAGCTTTGTACCATTACTTTGAAGTATCAAATCACATTCAGATCACACTTACAAACTGTTCAAGTTCATTTACTCTTGCAGTTTCACTGTAGGCAGCCATGGGCTTCCTTTTGTTGGATACTTCATCAAATCATCTGGTGCACTTGGATGAATCCTGCAGTTTTCTCAGCTCTTGTTTTCAGACATTTCAATCCCTCCCTCATTCCTCTGTGCCCAAGAAGGTTTGATGCTATAACACGTGTGTGTGTGTGTGTGTGTGTGTGTGTGTGTGTGTGTGTGTGTGTGTGTGTGTGTGTGTGTGTGTGTGTGTGTGTGTGTATTTGCAGGCTTTTGAAGTATGCGTTCCAGTTGGCGGTGGACGTGGCAGTTCCAGAAAAATCACCTACACCAATCCGTACACCAGCAGCCGTACATTCCTGCTTCGCTCTGACCATCCAGATCTGCTCCAGTTCAAAGAGGATAAATTCCAGGTAAAATGAGACTGGAGGCCGTCCACTTCTCTTACCCCCATTAAGAGTAAAATCAATACTTTAATTAGTGACTAGAAGGAAAGAACCCTCCTCCTTAACAAAAGCTGCTCAGATAGTTTTGTTTCACGGAGTAATGGTACATATGTTGCTATGATGGTGTAACTGATGTCAATAACATTAGCTTTAACCAGCGGTGCTACTGACCACGTATAATCTGACACACTTTGACTAAAACGAAACTCTTTTTGACAGATTTTAGAAAAAAACTAGGCTAAAGTGCTTCCTGTGTGTCTAAGCAGTTAAGTCTTCTGACATTCTGATGGAGATTTCATCTACAGCCGATATGATGGAGCTGCCGTGTAGGAGGCAAGCGGTTAGATATTATTGTACTGGATCTTTTTCCCCAAGTTTCTTCTGGAGATTTTAGCCTGGTATCAGGCCCTGTCATCAGCTTTCATGCCCTCCCAGTCAAAATTATAAATGGGTTATGGCATAACAACGCTACTGTTTTGACCAAAAGGCTTATTGTAGAAAATATGAGTGTATGAGTCGTGAATATACAAAGCAATACTGTTGACTTTCTTGTCATCCTGACAGGTGAGTACAAGACATCAATAATTTCTAGTCTTTTATGTTGACTGCTCATTCCTCCGTAAATGGCTTCCTTGTCGGCTTTCAGAACTGAATGCAAAGAATATTACAAAGTCATTAGTGCTGCTGTTTTATTATTGTGCGGTCAGCCTCAGTGTCTCTAAAAGCTGATTTGCTCACATTCAGACATGAAACACTGCTGTCATTGCCTTTAATTTAGTGAGGTGTGATAAAATGCTAAAACAAATGAGAAACTATCATTTTAAATTAAGAAATAAATGAATGAGAGGCGAGGGGAGCCTGTTTTCACATAAACTATTAAAGAGTCTCATTGTTGTTGGCCAGAAGACACTGCATCAATTAGACAGGGAGGGTGAGCCAAGTGAAAAACAGCCCATTGTTTTTTCCATCTTGTCAGTGAAGCTCCAGGTGTCTTATAAAGAATTTACCATGCCTGTGGCATTAGGCAAATGTGGAGACACTTTTCTCTTTTTTGACATAACTACCTCACTGTGATAAAACCAGCTGTCAGGAGGAAAGGCGAAGCAGAGATCAATACTGCCATGCTTGTGGGAAAGATTACAGCATAAATCCCTTAAATTGACCCATATTTCTGTTGTTGGCTATTACAGAGAGTAGAAGGAAATATTTCTGGTCAATCTACAGTAGTGAGAAAGTAACAAAAAAACACCTGTTAAAGATCTACCTCACTGTGATGCCTGAACAGAAAAACAATCACAACATACAAATAAAAAATTCTAATACTAGACTTTCCACAGAGGCAGTCAGGAGGTTAGAACAACTGGTGCTTCCTCATTTAATAATTGTGTTTTAGACATGCCTGAAAAGGAGATGCCCACAGCGATGATAAGCATTAAAACAGTGTGGATAACCATTTGCTCCATATATGGGTCATTTTTGTCCTGAGAAATGTTTTCATTTTTGAGTCAGATCAGTAAAATACCTTCAAATCTAACTGAAATACACTCTGTTTATTATCTAATTACTGCATGGAAGAAGGAAACTAATTGGATACTGAAATGAGGTCACCGGAGTCACAAAACATGCGATTAAACACTTAGATGCGTATTTCCATGTGAAAGAACCAGAGCTCACTATTTTTGCATGGCAGTTGTATTTAATTTGTAAAGTAGGTTCTCTGTATATCTTAGGAGGTAAGGGAACAATCAATACAGAACAGTATCACAATATTGTGCATTGCAACGTTGTATTGATACACAGATACCAAATAAATTGTATTAAAGAAGTTAAAGCATAAAAAACAGCTGAACAACTTCTGGTGTCTAAATGTTGCCTAGAGCCTAAGATTAATCACAAGGCGATACCTGGGTCACCTGATAGGAGGTGACCTTTCTGCAAACAGTCGCAGTCTGACCTGGGCTGGCTGCAGTCACTCTCAGAGAGATTGTTGAAGGTTTGCAAATAATTGCTGTCTCATTTATAAATGCTCAGGTTTCCAAACATGTTGCCATCAATCTGAATTGAGGGGATTCATTTCAACTGGCTGCCAGCTGGTAATAATCTGGTTATATTCATATAGAACGGTTGCTGACGTAATAAGTAAATAGAATTATGTTAAATGTGAATTTCTGTCTATGTAGACAGCAACAGATATGTGATTTTCAACAATTTCTTACAACTATTTGTTGTACTATCAGTAACTCACAATATATATTATTGCAGTATATTGCAATAATATATATTGTGAGTGAAGTATTGTGATAATATTGTATTGTGAGATGTCACCTTTGGTATATATTGGTTTCAGTTTTTTAAATGTGTTGTAGGATACGTATTTTTTCACTCTGAGGCATTGTCTTCATCTCAGAAGAATGAGTGGGGGTTTACATTCAGAAGTCTGGCTCTGTTACCGTGGCTACATGAGCACAGTGAAGTAGTGAAGTGGTTAATCTAGTGTAAATGATCTAGTCTAGAAAAAGGGAGTCACATCTATAACTGGTTTACAGCTCTAATAATGTTAACAGATAACATCAGACAGTGTTATTGATCCCTGTCAGGAAAGTCATTTAACCCATCCTAAGCATTAGGAGCAGCAGGCGGCCACAGCGTAGCACCTGGGGACCAGCGGCTAGTTAAACCCAGAGCTATGGTCCAGGGCACACCGATGGAATTAACAGCATGTTTTTGATCGTGGGAGAAACCAGAGCAAGCACAGGAAGCCATGTCAGTTGCTGTGAGGCAACAGTGCTAACCACTGAGACACCGTGCTGCCAAATCGGTCTCAGTGACTGCCATTTATTCAGGGTTTTTATCTTGGGGCAGATCTTTGTGAACAATGCAGTTCAAAACAAAAATGATGGATTTATTATTAAACGTGTGAATGGGCAGACAGGTCAGCTTTAATAAGAAAAAAAAGATAAAGATCTAAATAAAATTATGTGTTATTTTTACTATGTTCAGATTGGAGGGGGAGAGAGTTACACCATCGGACTGCGGTTTGCCACGAGCCAGAGTCCCGGATCAGTGGACATCCTGGTCTACGTGAACAACCTGGAGGAGAAGACGGAGGAGACGTTCTGTGTGAAAGTAAACTATTCATGAAGTGAAAGTTGTTTGAAAAAACAAGTAGAAGCTTCAGTGGAAATGTTGACTGTGCTGTACTTTGTAATATACTTTAAGAGTGTGAAAGAAACTGAAACTTTCCTGGCTCTTTTGTCATTTTGTATTAGATTATTCTTCAAGAAAATAAAACTTTGCAACACTGAGTGTTTTTCAGTCTTCTCATACAAACTGGTTTATTCTGGACTGCGTGACCAAGAAGTCTGAATGAAATTTGTTACAATAAAATGAGGTCACGTTGCAGGAATCAAACATGTTGAATAGAATCGCCAGCTTCCTTTCTAAACAAAACAAAACAAAACTGACTAGAAAAGCTTTATTTGCTAAATTATGCACTAAACTTAAAAGTACTGGGAGCTATAAACTGGGTGCAAAGCAGCCTGAAAAGTAGTAAATGATGTTGTAAATTTGCTTTGTTTCATAATCAGCAAAGTAATGCATGCAATCTGCAATTAAGGTGTCAAGGTTGATTCCCACTAGTGAGCTGTCCTCATCCAAAAAGCCTGGCAAATGCCTGTCAGTTCAACCCCAGCCATCCGAAGGTGGGCCGAGGGTGAAAGCAATAACATTTTATCGACTTTAATTACCCAGCAAACCCACTTGAATGCCACTTGATGGCCGAGTTTTAATCTAAGACAAGCCGGGGGTCTGCGCTCCTCGTCCCCTCACCTCCCAAACAACTTCTCCTCATCACTGGCATTATTAGAAACAGCGCCGTAATGAAGTATGATTTTCCAGCGAGGCGCACATCTCTTCACATCGCCCTCATTAACACCAGCACCCTTTTAAACCCTTCATGCTCTCCCTCCTGCTTGTTCTGCCATGTCTCTCTCTATTGGAGGTGCTGAGAGGGAGAGAGAGAGAGAGAGAGAGGAGGACCGGAGACGGAGAGAAGGCTGTGCATATTGTGTTATGTAACAGAGTTACACAATCCCTCCACCCTCTGCACCCCCCTCCATACTTCCTTCATCCTTGCTTTCTCTCTCATTAGAATGCAGGCTGCAAAGTAAGCCTCACCAGCGCGGCAAAGCCTAATAAAACGAAGACAGCAGCCAAGCCTAGTGCACTTCATCTTTACCTTCTCAAAGCAAAAAAAAAACAAAAACCCAAAAACATCCTTTGTGTATTATGCATTTCATGTTAATATGGTCACAGCTTACAAATATACACATTTAAGGCTGTGTAACCACCGACATGGATGGGTTCCTATATTTAATTAAAGTTTGCCTTAATACAAAAGCTAAATGCCATACGGACGAGGTGCTGGCTGGTGCACACGTTCCTCCTGTTTCATGCTGAAATTTTGAGAGACTAGAAATTGAGTCCATTCTGTGTCGATGCATTCAAAAGTTCATCTGAGGCTAACGTGCGACCGGCCGTCTGATCTGCCCCATAAATGAACCACTGACTTAATCAGAAATTATTTAATCAGATTTTATTCAACATAACATCAGATTTTTCCTCAAAAAGAAAAAAAAAACAAAAAAACGTGCCAATTTTGTTTTGTTTTGCTCTAACCAATCAGTGGATTCCTTCCACATGCACAGCTGCACACCATCCCATGTAGAGGCTTTAAAACCCAACCCTATCCCTTAAATGGCGAGGCAAGTGACTTCAGTTTTCCATTCACTGCCCTCACAGCGGGTGTCTGTTGGTGAGCTGTCCCACGTGTCTCTGCCTGTGCGTGGAAAAGATTTCCTCCTCCCATCCATCCTAATCTGGCACAAAATAGTGCATAGCATCTCCGATAGGAATGGGGTGGTGTTTTCTGTTTGTGTGAAAGTGTGGAAAAGAAAAAAACAAAACCCTTCCCTCTGTTGGTTTTAATGCCTGGATCCTGGTTGGTGCAGCAGGCCCTTCGGTGTGAGCTCCATGGCTGTTCTCTGAGCGTGGGGCAGAGCTGCACTGACACCTTATTAGTGGTGCCAATCCAGTTGTTGTCAGTTCCTCCTGAAGGAGCACAGACACCCGCCACAACAACTCACACTGTCTGCTCACCTTGTTAGTGTGGTTAGACGGGTCCTGTCTTGCTGCCCGAAGTCAAGGCTGCCTTGATGGTTTGCTGGGTGGAAGCGTGCCCATTGTTGCCCTGATTTAGGAAAAAAGGGTGGGGAGAAAAAAGCAGGCCTACCTGCTGGTGCATGTCTCTGTGTTAGTGTGGTCTTTTGTGAATGTGTGCGTGTGTAGGTGCCTGGCCTGAGCCAAGTAAGTGGGTGCATGTCTGTGAAAGCATACAGCGACGCAGGTATCAAAGAGCTTTGTAACTGAAGGAATATGCAACCTAGCAACAAGCCCTCCTCCTCATGTACACCGCTGGTTTGGATCGGCACTCGTGCAGCGGCGAGAAGAGTTTGTTATTATTACTGCGGTTCACTTGAAACGGAAAACACACACATTACAGCAAAGGAGCTAATGACGGTTTTTCCCTACTGGGGGAAAAAAAGAAATACTGCAATAAAGAAAATTCAAAGATTCACTTCTTCCCACACCTGGATGAACGATGCCACGGCAGTTTTTTGGTTTTTTGTAGCTGTGAAAGGCAAAACGTCTGCTGTGGCATCACTGATTGGGGTGTGGCTCGAACTGCACGAATTTTGAAGCTTTCAAGCAGCAGGCTTGAAGTGCTTTTGACATGGGGATTTATGTAAACAGTCGAGGTTCTTTAATAAACATGAAATTGTGACATGAGGTGCAAGAAGGAGCTCTTAATGAACTGAAATTCAATTACCTCATTACTCGTCTCAGCAGGACCCTCCCTCAGCCATGACTGCTGAGCACAGAGGGAACATGATTTTCTGAGGGAGCAGACACTGTTCCTGCCACTGCAAACCTGGATCTGTCCAAATTCAAGACAGTTCTCAGTAGATGGCAGCCTTACACATACAGCTCAGTTGTTTTGCCATTCTTCCTTTCCTCTGAGGCTTTAGTGAATTCAAGAGCTTGTATAAGACTCCCCCCATTCTGATATCATGAAACACAAATAAACCAGCATGTATAACCTTTTAGTTATTTTAAAAAAAAATAGATCAATCACGTTTGTTCTCTTTACTTATCTGTGTGAAACCTTTACAATCAGTCCATCGAATTTCATATAGAGATAGGTCAGAATTGACTTACCAGAGAGTTAATCAATAGGGGAGAATTTCCTTGCAATGGGTGCCATTAACCTGATAGTCCAGAATGAATATGGACTTTAACGGGTTTCATAAAAGGTCATTTTCCTCACTTTTTTAGTAGAATGAAGAATGAAGAATAAAGAATAGAGAACCTTGAACGGGTTACAACTAGAGATGGACCTATCCGATATTAGGTATCGGTCCGATACTGACGTAAATTACTGGATCGGATATCAGAGAGAAATAAAAAATGTAATCCGATCCATTAAATTAAAAAAAAATAACCACCTCACAAAACTTGCGACATGGCGTAACTCGGCTCATAACCGCAGCATGTAGGAGCAGTGTGCTCACGTGATAGAGCGGCGGTGTGTATTTGTGCTACCAAACCAGCATTTCATCTCCGATGAAGTTATCCCAGAGAGAAGTAAAGCAAGTGTGTAAGTTCATCTCTGAATGTTTGTAAAGCATTCCTGCGTTAAGCTTAACAACCGATATATGGAGCGACTGCCTCTTCTTGCTGCTACTTCAATCATGAAACTGATCAATGATCAGCTGATCGGCTTTTCTGTCACGAGTCCGTCTCTCTTGTTTGTTTATCGCCCACTTCGCGCCAGAAAGAGGAAACCAGCGGCTGAACAGCAGCAGCACGTTTAACCTTGATAAGCTGTTGTTAGAATTTATTTAATATTACTTTCTAGACCAGGATCCTTTTCTAAGCAGCTGACTGCTGGTAACTGTGCAGGGGCGGATCTAGCAAAGTTTAGCCAGGGGGGCCGACAGGGCATGAACAGGGAAAAGGGGGCACAAAGACATACTTTTTTTTCTTATTCTCATTTAAAATGTCTAGTTTTTAATAATGAATTATCTGAATCTTACACCCAAAGTTTTAATCTTATGTAAAATATATAGAAGTCCATTACTGTATATAGTAACTGCTAAGTCTAATATACCCTAGTAAGCTATAGTACTTTTTCCTTTGGGAAGGTACCACCTGTGCAGTCTGCAATTCTGTAGAAGAAAGATGTTGAATCTATTTAATTATTCTTGAAAAATAAATTATTTCTGTGCATTTTTTTCCCCACACTGCATCAAATTAAAGTTGATTACGTCGATTAAGCATCATGAGGTGGGGGGTGGTTCCCTATTTTCTTTGCTGGGAGTTTGCAACCCTATTAGTTAGGTTGCTTAATATTTCTGCGAAGTACTCTTTAAAATACCAGAATAGGAAGGATGGAGTAAGTTTAAGTTTATTAGATTGATCAGTATTGCTGAACTATGAATTATTTTACAGGTATAACAGAATCTCTTTAGTGTTGTTGTTTATTTAAACTTGAGTGTGAACTTATACAAAATGCAGCAAAATATTTAAAAAACAGTTTTATTGATTTAAAAACACACTATATCGGATTCATATCGGAATCGGCAGATATCCAAATTTATGATATTGGTATCGGACATAAAAAAGTGGTATCGTGCCATCTCTAGTTACAACAGTGAATAAAGTTCTATAAGTACTAGATAAACAAGCAGAAAGTGTTTAGCATTAGCCACCTAATACCCGTCACCCACCAGAACCCCAGTCATTTTGATTATATAGCTTTTAATACACATATCGTTTTCTTTGATTTAGCTCTCAATGTTTATTATAATTAACTGGTGCCATTATGAGTCTTTAATTTACCAAACACCATAGCAAAATGCTAGCACTTTGTGAAGAAAATTACCGTCATTATACTAAATAAAAAAGGAAATGGGATTATTTTTGTAGCTTTTATATTTCTATTCTGAAATATTTTTTTCAAAACTAAAATAAAACACAGTAGTGTGAAAAAGAAAACTGAGTACACCTCATGATTCAGTAGCTTGTAAAACCAAATGCATGACTGTTTGACTTTTTCAGACACACGGTTGTGGCCCACTCATCTTTACTGCAGGCATTCGTTCATGCACAGCTCTTTTAAGATATACTGCGGCAGGATTTCTAATCAGGTTGAGGTCTGGACTTGGACTGGGCTATTGCAACATCTTGATTCTTTTCTTTTTTTAGTCATTTTGCTGTAGATTTTCTTTTGTGCTTTGGATCCTTGTCCTGGTGCTTCAGCCAAGCTTCAGCTGTAGCAAAGCTGGCCTCTTAAACAAGCCCAAATCATGACTGCTGTCCACCGTGTTCGACAGTTGGTATCAAGCATGTGTGTCTGGTTTTCGCCAAAAGTGGAGCTGTGGATAGTAGCCCAACATCTTCTTGTGTGTTCAAAGCATATTGTTGCAGAGGTCTTGTGGTTTGTTGAGATGTAAGTTTACAAACCTAAGCTGCATTGCCAATTTCTTTTTAGAGAAGAGGCTTCTGAACAGGTGCTCACTTATTAGTGATCAGTTAATCAAGTGTATTTGATTAGTAGCACCTGTGCGCTACTTAAACTCATCCCTAACCCTGGAAACGGTACAAGGGTGTACTTCTGTGAAATGGCTTTTATAATAAGTGAATAGATTTGCATAAATTCTACTCTGTAAATAAAATGGGGACTTAGACAAAGTTTCTCTCCTTCTCCTCTCTGTGGACTTGATGTGATGCTGCTCTGATGTGTAAGTGGATCAGCTGTGACTTATATATTGTATTAGCCTGGCTCCATTTTCAAATGTGTTGACCACCAAAAATAGGACTGGTCTTGTTTCTTTAATTAGTAGTTATAAGTGGGACTAAAAATGTTACATTTGATAAATAGGACAGCTTTAAGCTACTTTCTGTGCCCTGGGAACATAACCATGCTTAAAAGAAGTCAAGAGAAATGATCAGAAATCTCTGGAAGAAACAAGAACAAACTACAAAGTAATATCCAAAAGTTTTGTGGAATGATAACTTTGCACTTCTTAAACCTTTATTGCAACGAGTTTTATTTTACGCATTTAATCTTTGAGATTAAAAATGCAATTATGTAAAGTTGCATAAATTAGTAGCACACACAGACACATACATCAGTTAAGCAAAGTCAATAAAAATAAAACTGAAACAACTCAAATATATACACTTCACTGTAGACAAAACAACAACAACAAATACCTTGGTAAAGGTAACTTGTAAGTGGAGGTTTTCTGAATGAAATATTCACCTGTGTGTTACATTTCAACTGGTGGTTCACACCTGTTGCTGTATATAGTCTTTGTGATCTTGCTGTTCATGCATGGATGCATCATTTTTGACAATTAGTGCAGAGTAAGAGCAGAATTTCTCTCATCAAATGAGGTAAAGGCTTTAACCTGCTCTACCTGTGACTCAAAGTGGCCACGCCCCTATCTTTAGCTCCAAAGATTCAAGATTGAGTTTCAAACATCTGTAACACACAGATTCTAGGTCTGACCAACTGTCTCAGCCGTGGGCAACAGTTGACCAACGAACCGATGAAATTCTAAAGGATAATTTATTAGAACAAAAATAAAAAAAATGAAAGGATAAAATAGTCCCATGTCCCACTTGCAAAAGGGATAAAACACACAGTACAAGTCAGATGTACTTTACATGTTGACCACTTTAACAGGGATCAGCAGTTGTCCTCCAAGACCCACCACCCTGTAAGTAGAAGGCAAGTAATCAGCGTCAGCAACCCAACTCTGCCTTTTGGCTGCAGCATATAGGGCCTGGCCTGCACAGAGAGCAAAATATCACCATGTCTTCATTAAACAATTAACAGAGCAGCAAACTATCCATCATTAACATATTTAAATCAAGTCATCTTAGATCTGGCCATATAACTTGCACAGAGTGACAAAATATCACAGCAGGGTTTGGGCTAGTAAGTAGACTAGAGTATCAGCACAATCAAATACACCTGCCTTCAATTAATCCAACCCCATCGCAGCCATTGGCTCACAGCAAATGTAACACACAAAACCATTCCCAAACCAGTGCCAACTTCCCACAACAAACATGGAGATGAACTGTTACTGGCAACATTAGGCTACAATGTCACACATGTTCTGCCCTCATGATTGTTGTGAAGGGGTAAACATGCTTGTGTCTATTGGGGATTTTCACACACGGATCTACTGCAGTTGACTTGTTTCCTTAACCAGCCAAGAGTGGCCACCTCAGTGCAGTGCAGCTGTTGATGTAGCTGCTTGCTCTCTTGTTGGTACCCGAGCAGTTCTGTGACTATTTCACGACCTGACCAAAATTTGAACTCGGCTGTAACTATCACAGTTTTATTAGCACACAAATAAAGCACATTTGATTTAAATCATCCCTCAGTCATTCTTCCAGCACCACTCTCGGAGCAAACTTATCAGATTGTTGTTTGTTTCATCCACGGCTAGTGTTGACCTGTCCCTCAAGCAACCCCTTTGACTAATTTTATCTGATAATATAAAAAGACAAACATTTTCTTTTCCTCAGCTGCCGGGTCGGTGTTTTAACTAACACTGACTGTTCACCGAGGAAGATGGGGGCAAGGGTATTTTAAGGCCATTTAAGTGCGAGGAGATATGTTGATGGGCGTGTTGCTACAGGGTGGAGATAAAAGAGAAAACACAAAACAGTGAGCAAGAGTTTATTAAATGTCAAGAAACCACATAGAGGTTCATAGTTTGTATTTTGATGCCTGATGCTTCACCATCAATCATTCATGTCAGCCCTGGCAAGGTAAGAAGCATTTATGCAATAGAGGCTGGTAGCCTACTTGGTATGAATATTTGCTTGGATTTTTATTAGTAACCATGGCACTGCATTTTGCTACAGCTCAAGTCTTTTTGACCTGCACCCTCTGCTGCAGGACCTCCTGCTGTGGTAATTCAGAGATGTCGTAGAGGGGAATGAGAAATTAAGTTTTTTTTAGTCGCATAGCTTCTTTTGGTGGCACTTGACAGGACACATCAGTAGGAAAAAATATATGAAAACTCATTTTGGATTACAAATCATACAGTACCATTTCAAACAGGTCTATCACGGTGTTGTATATTTCTATGGCTCTTTATACAGTAAGTGTGTACTGCAGGTAGCACTAATGATAAGTGGCTAAACGAATGAAATGATGTACAGTATTGTGCAAAAATGTTGAGCCGCCCCTCATTTCTTTATATGATGCTCTTGATCAATAGTTCTCCAGGTTTTCTGAAGGTCTTTCAGGGTTTTCTTCCTTAAAACTGATCTTTGAATCACTCAAGACTTGAACCACTGACAGCTTAGCAAAGAGCCAATTTTAAACTGTATCTTTTTTATTTGCAGTCTGTCACTAAAACATAATTTGTTCCACTTTATTTAGTTGAACCTACACATAATAATAATAATGATTATAAAATACCAAAGTATCAGTGAACAGTATCTGAAAGTCACACACTTAAAAATAGTAAAATATCCAGATCTGACTCCATTTATCCATTTATTGTTCACTGAAGCCTCATCAGAAATAGCCTGAGTAGAAGGGAAACAGGGAGAGACGTCTGAGGTATGCCACGTTACACGAGAACTGGACTGAAAGTCAGTGTCAGCAGGTCTTATTGAGGTGATCAATCAGCATTTGATCAAATAAGAGTTCAGACTGTGTTGAAGAATACAGCTGGTGGTACCAAATACTCGCTAAAAACAACCTAAACAGCTCAGTTTTTACTTTATTCGTTGCTTCTTTGTTTGACTTTGTTTCCCCGTGTGTTTGTACATATTTCACCTATTTTCCTTGCGAAATTTATCTCAAGAGCTTGAGCGGGTCGTCTTTGAATCAGAAGGCTGGTGGTTTGATTCCTGTAGTTTTTGGGCAAGAGAAAAAAGTGCTTGTATGTATGTGTGTGTGGTTGGGCGAATGAGAATTGTAGTAGAATAGAGCTTTGAGTGCCCAAATTGAGTAGATAAGCAGGACACAAGTACCAGTCCACGTATCAAATCGGGATGACTGGAGACTTTTGCACAGTACTATACTTATAAGGAGACATATCCTCTATTAACTGGGTCAGTGGTTCGTTAATGGTAGTAGTCACCTCTACAGTAAGTCTCCTTGAACACTTTGTCAACCGTATCTGCTCCTGCGCTGTTGATGACTTTGAGCTGGATCGTCAGCTAAAAACCAAAATTGAGGCTGTAAATTAGCTCAAGTAAAGAAAAGAAAAAAGAAAAAAGCAGAGCTACGCCGACTGCTGTTGAGGAGTGGGAGGAAAAGTAGATTGAAAGCTGTGCTAAATGCATTGATTTTTTTTCTTAGTCCTTCTGGCTTAAGAGAAGAGAACATTTTCCATTCCCAGCTGTCTGCCTTGGATGTTGGCTAACAATAATTCCTGTAGACCATTAAAGGAAGTTTCCTGTGGGTGTATCGGATAATAAACCATAGATGTATTGTGGGCCAGTGCCCCCTTAACACTGCAACATTTTAGTGCCATGCAGAAAGACATCCACTCATTTGGATCAGACCTCTCATTTACTGCTGGTGGCTGTGCAGCTATGAAAGGGAAATATGTTAAAGTTTCAGTGTTACCTTTGATTCAGACCTTTCATTTAACAAGGCCCAAAATGTAGTATCCCAAGGAGCATATTTCTATCTGCAGATTCTTGCAAGTCCCTTTCTACCTTTTCTGATGTGCTGCAGTAAGAATGCCCCACGCTGCGGCAGTCCATCAAACTGCGGTGGTCTCATTCCTAGACCACTGCAGAAAAATACACATATTTGAATCCCCGCGGATAGGATACACGAGGACACTTGAAAGTCCCATTGCCCAGTCCTCAATTTCGCATCGTCATTCACTTTATGTAACTGCTTCTGTCATAAAATCTTTAAGGGAATGTAGTTTCCCCACCTGCTCTGATATAAACCAGAAGGTGCCGTCTCAAACTCTGTGTTGAAATCAAAGAGCAGTGATCCACTATAGAAGCAGAGGGATGATCTCTGCATGCTACAGGCTTCTTCGATTTTATTCTGAGGCCAGCCCCACTATGGGTGCCTGAACCAGTGTGTTTGATCATAAAAGACTCATCGCAGGTCATATTACTCTTTGATTTGTTGCAAAGAGAAGTCTTGATGGAAATGTTTTTGCAGTAGCAGTTCAGTAATGATTACTACAAATCTGTAGTAATACTGATAGGAGCATAAAGTTGTGGTTGCAGCGAACCCCTGCTGTGGCTAACTCTGTGCTCGGATGTTTTTGAAGAGAAAGGAGAAAGAGGCGCAACCTCTACAGCGGACGCACATCAAAGAGGGATCTGTCTTCAAATATGAATTTTTGCTTTTGTTTTCTGGATATTTTTATGGAATTCTCTTTAAAATGTTGGATTAAACATCAAAAAGTATGGGCACCCTGCAAAGTCATTGCTTATTAATCCCTTTTTTTTTGTCAGATATCACAGCTTGCAAACATTTTTTTTTTGTAGATACCTCAAGGCTTTGACTTTGGAGGTTTTTCACCAATTCATTCTTGCAGATCTCTTCAAGTTTTAAAATGTTTCCCAACTTTTCTCAGGCTTGCACAAAAAAAGCAAATATCTGCTTACATATTTTAAAGGATTTTCGAGTGAGGGGTGCACTTGCTTCCTGATAAACGTTTTCTATTTGCACCCAGAGGTTGGTTGATATCCTGTGCGAGGATTTCTTCTTTCCATCTGTCCACTGTTTCTAGCTGTCACACAAACCCAAAGCACAGCATTGCTACCCCTCGCTTAGTAGTAGGAACAGTGTTCTTTCTCCAAGCTTGTGGTGACAGGGGCCAAGGTGCCTAATATCAGCTTCAGCAGACAGATGGCACTTTGAACAGTGTAGATGTTGACTTTAATGCCTCTTCCTGCTTTGTGGGTGTCTATAAGTTTCTTTTTCACATCACCAGTTAGTTGTTAGAAGTCCACAGATGACCACAGAGTTACTTAGGAGTTATTTTAAGAGAATTGTTTTTATTTTTCACCCCAACTTCTCCACTGCATTGATTCCACGTCTAAATCACAATTTAACCCACGGTTGTTTTTACTTACTTCTATCATTTTCACAACAACACGCTTTTCCAAGTTTCCTCAGCACGATCCCTCCTCCAACACTTATTTTAGTTTTTCTCTTGTTGGATAGTGAGTTGCTACACCTACTGGCTCTGCAGCCTACAGTTTGCTATTTGGCGTTGCCTTCATTTCTGGATACCGAAAAAAGCAAAAAAGCTTAGCCTCATCAAAATTCACCAAGAATTCTAAGCTGAAGAAGACCCACAGTGGAGTGCTGATGATCACCACCAACAGCCACCTCTGCAGTGACTGCAGTACACTGTAAGTTTTAGAAACTTTCACTGGAGACAAATGAGATCCCATATGGAAAAGAAATAGTAAAAAAATATATGATTTACTCATGAAAGTGGCCACTTTCTCATTACTTTCATATATTTTTTTAGTAAGTATACAAAACATACAAGTTTCATTATATAATTTTCCAAGGGATCTTATATGTGTTTTCACTCTTGTATACTTTTCATACAAGTTTCACACAAGACAGATACAAACTTTATAAGATTTATATATATCTTTTCCATATGGGATAGGAGGATAAGCCCCTGATACTGGTGAACGGGCCGAGCCCACTCGCCTTCTCTGAGGACTTCATGCTTTCTTCCTGGCGACATTTGGTGCACTGCTGTGGATACTGTTTTACTGTCTGCAGCAGTATTGCTATGACAAGAAATTACTGCTTGTACGTTAGATTTTTTTTTTGTTAGTTGCTGGAATCCAAAACAAACTTCATCTTGTGTTAAATGTTTACAAAACTGATCACACCAAAGAAACAGCCACAAAGTTAAGGAAATATTTACCATCGACAGTGGAGGTTAAAACCTACTCTTCTGATGTACAGAAGCAAAAATTTAAAAAAGCTTCTGGCATTTCAGAGCTTTCGCTTTCTCATCATTTTGGAAGCTAATTTATGCATTTTGAAACATTTTGGTTTTTGATATTTTGGCTGCTTTTTGAGCAATTTTAAAAAATATTGTTACATAAACCAAGAACGCAGTTATTTGTGCTTTGAACAGGCTTGGACTGTTTCATAACCAGTGTAGAATTCACAATTTCCCTTTCACCAGGGAACATTGTATCTGTAAGGTCACAGACAATGTCACATTGCCTTAACTGATGTTGCCTGGCAACAAGAAGAAGACCCCCTTCAAAAACTGAGACCGCTGTTCATTTGAACTTCAACCTTCAGCGGCACTGCTTCCTTGAGTTTCCGACAACACCACCCGGCAATTCTGAAGGAGATTGCATCATCACAGCCTTTCATCCAAAGCAGCCAGAGATTCCCAGATTTAAGATAAGATAAGATAGAACTTTATTAATCCCTCGGGTGGGTTCCTCTGGGAAATTCGACTTCCAAAAAAAGCACAGCAACGACCGAAGTTACAGTTACAGAACTGTTATATATATATACACACACACACACACACACACACACACACACACACACACACACACACACACACACACACACACACACACACACATATATATATATATATATATATATATATATATATATATATATATATATATATATATATATAAATACAGAGACAAATATAAATAAAATATACAAAGGGGATAAATAGAATAAATAGGAATAAAAAATAAAAATACAAGTGAATTGCACATTTCAAGTATTGAGTCTATTGCACTGTTGACTATTTACAAAAAGTATTGCACAAGGTATTGTACAGTGAGGTGCAGAGGCACTACAGCTTAGTTGTTCCCCCCTCCTTTGTCCTCCTGTCTCCCCTCCCTCTCCCCTCCAGAGAGGAGTTAAACAGTCTGATGGCGTGTGGGACAAAGGAGTTTTTAAGTCTGTTAGTTCTTGTCTTGGGGAGAAGCAACCTGTCACTGAACAGACTCTTCTGATTGTTTATGGCCGTGTGCAGAGGATGCCCAGCATTGTCCATAATGTCCATCAGTTTCTTTAATGTCCTTTTCTCTGCCACTGTCACCAGAGTGTCCAGCTTCATGCCGACCACAGAGCTAGCCCTCCTGATCAGTTTCTCCAGCCTGGATGAGTCCTTCTTTGCTGTGCTGCTCCCCCAGCACACCACAGCATAGAAAAGTACTCCAGCAACCACTGACTGGTAAAACATCCTCAGGAGCTTCCTGCAGATGTTAAAAGACCTCAGCCTCCTGAGGAAGTACAGTCGGCTTTGGGCTTTTTTATACAGGTGCTCTGTGTTGCATGACCAGTCCAGTTTATTGTCCACCCACAGCCCGAGGTACTTGTACTTGTTGACCACCTCCACCTCCTCCCCCTCTATCTGAACTGGCAGTGGACCTTCTCTGGACCTCCCGAAGTCCACAACCAGTTCCTTAGTCTTTGAGGTGTTGAGTTGCAGGTGGTTTGTGTGACTCCATGCGACAAAGTTCCTCACCAGACTTCTGTACTCCTCTTCCTGATCATCCCAGATACACCCCATGATGGCCGTGTCATCTGCAAACTTCTGAATATGGCATAATTCAGAGTTGTAGCAGAAGTCAGAGGTGTACAGGGTGAAGAGAAGAGGGGACAGCACAGTTCCCTGTGGTGCTCCTGTGCTGCTGACCACAGTGTCAGACGTGATGTCCTTCAGCCTGACGTACTGTGGTCTGTCGGTGAGGTAGTCGGAGATCCAAGCCACCAGGCAGGGGTCCACCTCCATCCTGTTCAGTTTTTCCTGAAGCATACATGGCCGGATGGTATTAAAGGCACTGGAAAAGTCAAGAAACAGGATCCTGACCGTGCCTTTTCCCCCATCCAGGTGTGAGTGGGCTCTGTGTAGGAGGTACAGGATGGCATCCTCCACTCCGACACCCACCTTGTATGCAAACTGTAGTGGGTCCTGGGCATGTTGTACCTGTGGTCGGAGGAGGTTGAGGAAGAGCCGCTCTAGAGTCTTCATAAGATGTGACGTCAGTGCCACCGGTCGGAAGTCATTCAGCTCATTGGGCCGGTTCTTTTTGGGGACCGGGACGATGCAGGATGTCTTCCATAGGGCGGGCACTCTCCCCAGTCGCAGACTGAGGTTGAAGACTCGTTGTAGCGGCTCCCCAAGTTCAGCAGCACACGCCTTAAGCATCCTAGGACACACCTTGTCTGGGCCTGCTGCCTTTCTGGGGCGAAGCTTCCTCAGTTGCCTCCTGACCTGATCCACTGTGACACTGGGAGATGTTTGGGAGGAGGGGAGGGGGGGAGATGTCTTGCTGCTGAGAGAGGGATTGGAGGAGGGGGGTGTCATGGTGTCAGGAAGGGGGGGAAGCGAGGGAGGCAGGAGAGTGGGGAGAGGACTCTGTAGTGAAGGTGAGGGTGGGGGTGGGGGGGTTGTGGGCTGGTCAAACGAGACAATATGCGCAGTTTTATTCAGAGAGGCATATTTGAAAGGGTTAGCAAAACCAGGTTTTCAACACTAATAAAGTCATTACTCATATAACTGCCTTTTTCAATTAGAGCACCCTGGAAGGTCAAGCAAATTGAATTACAAGCAGCAGGGCATTTCAGAAGCTTGTATTTTCATTGCCAAGCCTTTTAGAGAAAACACACAAGGGTCCTCTGACTGAGTTTTCCTGCAATCAAATTGAAATGAAATGGATTGATGCAGTTAAGGTGAAATTATTCAATCTGATGCAGATACAAACTGCTCAAACGGTAAAGGGGATTTAAATTACTTAAGTGTTAGCCTGTTATGAATTTTAAATGGGAAATCATGTCCCATTTCCTGGGTTTAATCAAGGCTCTTTGAAAATCAGCCACCGGATTTCTGGTTTAATGTACTAACGGTTAAAAAGGAGAGAGAGAGAGGGGAAATGAAATATGGAATCCTGATTGGGTGTCACGGTGCACTTTCTGTCTGTCAGCAGAATAGCCTGGCATAATTAAGAAAGGCAGCACAATGGAGGTTGGGAGTACTGTGCTCAAAGCCAAGAGTTTTAGTCCTTTCTTCTTTTTTTTCCTTCGGCTTATTGGAGGAATATCCGCCTTGCTTTTAACCACTGCACATCAGAGTGCGCTGCCACTTAGCAAGCCTGGGATGTACAGAAACATTATCAGTGACATCAGAGACACTACAAAGTGGCCTCCCGCCTCTGCCTTGTCCTTTCACATTTACACATTGCATTTACAGTACATTTAAAACTGTGTGTCAGTTTTAAATGTACTGTACTTTTTAAATGTACAAACGCTGGAAGATTATCTTGGGGCTGACTGTCTGCACATTTTCATATGCAGATTTCCTGTGACTGACTACATGCAGAAAATTCATTTTAAGCCAATCAGACTAGGCTATGAGACAAAAATGAAATTGATGTTATTAAGCTATTGCTTCAACACTGATTACAAAGTGCAGTCCTGTTGCCCTAAGCGCACTGTTTTAGAAATATGGTAAATATTCATGAGTGGGCACCAGGTCCCCTGGAGATAAATTGGGCCTTCGACTGTGTGTCCACCTTATCAGGCTAGGGGTCAGAGCTCAGGTATTTTTTTTAATTTTTTTTTTAAACTTTTCTTTTAAAGGCAGAGAGTAAAGGCAGTTCAGGACATTTCCATAAAATCCAATCTGGAATGAAAACTTCTCAGCTGGCATCATTCTGCATTTACTGCTGTCAGCAAAGCCTCATTACAGGAAAAAAATTAGGCCCCGTCAAGCCTGGTCTCTGATGCAGCGGTGCAGGACCTTCACCTGCAGAGATGGGCAGTAACGCGTTACTGTAATCTGATTACTTTTTTCGCGTAACGAGTAAAGTAAGGGATTACTATTGCAAAAACGGTAATTAGATTACCGTTACTTTCCCGTAGGAACGCTGCGTCACTGCGTTACTAAAACCGTGATTTTTTTTTGCGAGAATGTCTCACGACAGTGATGTAAGCAAGTGCGCTGTTAGTGACAACAGCTGTGTGCAGATCAACAATGGATCATATATCGATTGTGGGAGAGAGTATGAGCGTGCAGCGTTTAAAGCGTGGAAGTACTGACCTTACTTTGAGTTTGATTCCATAAAAAGTGACAAAAACATTAGCGTCCATTGTGCGTGGGAAGAAAACTTCTTTTTACAGCGAAAAAAAGCCCTAAACTTCCAAGCAAGCACCGAGTGCGCAACGACGTAATGGGAAACTCACAGAGAAACTCACAGAGAAACTCGCGGATTCTTCAACTGACACTGGCACACCTGCACCAGGGTAAACCTCCGCTACCGCAGTGCTGCTTAATAGGTGAAAATAGAGCAACAGGACCGCTGAGTCTTTGACTTTATTTATGTTCTGCTGTGTTTTACTTGCATCTATTTGAAAGAGTGAGTGTAAACACAAAAAACATTTTATTTTATGTGCTGGAATGTGCAGAAAATAGGTTTAAATGTTAAACGAATTTATTCAACTCAGAGAATGTTGCATATAATTAAAATTTTGCTTGATGCATAAAGTTAAAAGATTAAAACTGATAAAACAAGTTAAAAAAAGAGACTTTTCCATTTGATTACATTTTGTATGATGGATTATGTAGAAAAAGTAGAATTGGGCTGAAAGATCTATCGCTTTATCACCTCTTCAGGTTGTAAATCGTGTTTTTAAAAAGTAACTAAGTAACTAAGTAATTAATTACTTTTGAAAATAAGTAATCGGTAAAGTAACAGGATTACTTTTTTGGGGAAGTAATCAGTAATTAGTTACTGATTACTTTTTTCAAGTAACTTGACCAACACTGTTCACCTGTCAATAAAAGTGTGCTATCAATATGCCTGCTACTAGTACTGCAAAATTTTGGTATAGATTTGACACCAAGTAAACACAGGGCTGATACCAATTTTGATACTGATACTTTTAACCTATAAAAATAGCTTATTAAGGGGAGAGCAGTGTGTCATGATTAATGACGTGGATCATCATCAGTTTTTCAGTGATTTTTTTTTTTTACTTTCCACAGTAATATGTTAGCACAGCAAAGAACAATACAAAGCATGTATTTTGAAACTGTGTTTTTCGGAGGCCTGGAATGTAAATGTGCCTGTCATTGTGTCAGCCTCTGCTGTTTAAATGTGCTGTAGGATATAAATAAAATAGATGTGGCAGTCAACACAAAAAGGTTCAGACATTTTTCATAGAGCGTGTTTGAAGTACAGTTTTTCATTTCCAAAATAACAAATTTATTTGATACAATTCCTACATGCTCAACTTGACGGATAGAAGCAAAATATTGATCTTACTGTGTTAGTATTGATCCATTAACAATACCAGCAGTGGTATCGATACTATTGATATTTTGATTGATCTGCCCTAAACTTTGATTTTTTTTTTAACCTTGTGACAGAAAACAACTTTTGCTTCTGCTACACCTTTCTTACTTTGTACTTACTTTGTACTTTTTTTGTAGCTCTGTCCCTCTTCTTTGTGTTCCTCTCAGCTCATTCTTTACTTTTACAACCTGCAGCTTAAATATTTTGGTTCAGTCAATGCTTTCATTAACTTTTTAACCAGCAGTACAAGAGTAATCACCATATGATAATATTGTTTCTAATGGTACCCCCCCCCCACACACGGTTTCATTTATTTCACTAGAGAAGTTGATCTCACTAGACTGTTTGTGAAATCTAAGAGTCTAACATGAATTACGTTAACATAGTTGAGTTGTCTCTTGGCCTATTGATTTCAGCTTTCCCCCTGCCTGTTGATGAACTGACATTTCTTCCAAGCCCCGCACCCTTGTCTGACCTCACAGTCTTACTTCTACCTCTCTCACTTGCCAGCACCTGGTACATTTATGACACTGATCTTGCACCCTACTGTCCTGTGGCACGGCAGGCGTTAATACTACTCTGCGTTCCTTGTGGTCAGCCCCATGCCTTTGCCCCGAGTCTACAGACACTCCATGTCCCGGCTCAGGGCAAAGGGCTGAGTATCACCATCCAGAGCCAGCAATCCACCAGTCAGCCTCTAGAGACGAGGGTCAGCAAAGGTTCATCTACCCTTCAGAAAGAAAGTGATGTGATGTGAGTGGACAAGCTCACAGTTCATATAACAGCAGGCATCTCCACCCCGAAATCAAAGATGTCCTCATTAGAATAGAATAGAATAGAATAGCCTTTATTGTCATTGTACAGAGTACAACGAAATTGGAGTGCCGCTCCCTTGGTGCAAGCTTCAATAATAAATATAAATGTAAAATATAAAATGTAAAAAAAATTATTAGACGGGACTGATTCAGTTTTATGGACAAACGTGCTTTTTGTTTCAGTGAAGCTAAGAAAAAAGGGCGGTCTCATGTACCGGGTCACATGTTGCCTTTTTATTGCCACATATTTATTTTAGCATTAGCCACTTAACTAAAACGCTTTGATAAATTTTCACAAGATAGCATGAAGTTGTTCAGTAGTGGTGTTACTTGGGTTTAATGGAGAGGTATAATGTTACATTATCTAAATGCAAATTCAGGGGCTTTTTTTCCCAACTGATGGAAAAACTCAGGGGGACACTTAAAAGCACCGTTTAAATGGGCTCTCCAATGATCTAATGTTGTACTTCCATAAAATTGGAGGACTCACAAGAGAACGATTAAAACAGAATGGTCAAAATCAAAGCAGCAGCAGATGGGATGTGCTGGCTTTTAGTCCTTCATATAGATCAGTGGCTCCTACAGTATGGTTCCTATTAACTTATAAAACTCCATAACACAGTTTGAAACACAGACTTCCTGGTAAAGGGTGGTAGTGTAAAAGCTCAGGCTGAGATAACACCGTTGAGCAAAAACACTTTAACTTTATTAAAACTTTAATGTAGCAGTCTGTAGGATTTGGATAAATGTGGGGTTATGACATATACGGGTATGAATGGACAGGTTGTTTTGGATGAGTGTAGTAATTTATCCCTTTTTCTACTTGATTTTACAAAAATGCCAAAGTTTCTGATGTTTTTGTACTTTTACTGTGCACTTGTTTGACTTGATGCAATGAACACACAATTCCACACACTTCTTCCATTTTCCTGTCCTACTGTAGTGATTTTGCAGGCTTGATTTACAGGTTGGTAGTGACTGATGCTTTCAGGCCTACTGCAGCGGTGCTGTCCGTGGTGCTGAAATTCCTCCTCACTCAGGGCAGTGAAACCTGTGTAGAAACACGGCATGTATGTGCTTTTGCTTATGTGCTGACTGCATATAAAATGAACAGAGCGTAAAATAACAAACAAAAAAACAAAAATGAAATGCCAGTAATCTGCTTTTCTATCTGTTTTCATATCTTGAATTACAATAATTTTAAGGTCCTAGCTGCTCATACATGGAGAAAATGACCTATTCTTGTCTTGGCCTGGGTCTGATGCTGTTCTACATGAAAATCATGTGAAAACAATTGCAGGTGCTCTATCTCACAGCCTCTCCAGGCCTCCCTCAACATGAAATTTCACTTCTCTCCTTTATACCAGGCACTTGAGTCTCTGCTTGGCTATAAATAACATCAGGGTCAGGGAGAAGAGAGAGGGCACAGTACCATACAGATTATAATGAGCGGTGTTAGAAGTCTTTAAAGATTTTTGTGTAATTGAGGCAGCATATGGTAAGACACCTGCTTCAGAGAGATGGTGTTGTAACAGGCCTCTTATTATACGATTTTATACACTTAACTATTTGATGAGAAATCAGTGTTAATTTAATCAGAATAAAAATGTTACTGTTAATCGTGTAAGCTGCTGAGTACAGAGTACCTGCTATTTAATTGGCTAATATATTTACACAGGCCTTCAATGACTTAACACAGCAAATTATATTATTTTTTACACTAGCACACACAACTGCATTGCGCATCACAATAAAAATGATCCTCTGTGATCAATAAGCCAAATTGTGTCATTGTCTTTGTACTTAATGGCAACGTTACCCCGAGCCACACAATGTTGATGTCAGCAGCTTTTCTGAAAAGTACTCACAACATAGTGTGTGGAGAGCAGAAGCTCAATCTAAAAACTTCATATTTAAACTCTTTAATACGTCAGCATTCGTGAATGAGCTCACATCGAATCACCACTGACTGCAAATATGGAGGTCACGTTGAAAACAAAGCATTAACTGGGTAACTGCCAGTTTTGATCCCTCCAGTCGATGCACTCTCTCGTCGTTATAAATTATAAAGTGTGTGGCTCAGATCCCAGAATACTCAACGTAGCAATTATAAAGCCGACTTATCTGACACTGAATTAATTAATGCTAACATACTGAGAAAAGAGGAGGCAGGACTTGAGAGGGAAGGCATGCAGTTGAACGTGACTTCTGACTTTTTGTTTCCTGCCTGACAACCGCAGAGCTTTATGTGAGCTGCAGAGCTATACTGGAATCAATGGTGTAACTCACTGGGTTGAGCAGGTAACCCATATACCATCAGGCTGTTGCACCAAAGACAGTTACTACAACTCTCTCTCCCCAGCTTTCCTGTCTTCTCTCCACCTCCTGTCTCATTAAAGACTAAAAAGCCACAAAAGCAAGTAGAAAAAAACCCTTCATGAGTCTCTGCTGCACATGTTATGTTATATATGTAAGCAAAACTGGCAACTAAAGAGTGGTGTTACTGCTAATCTTAAAAAACCCTCGGCCACTTTTGCCTTTTCCTCTGACATTCAGAAATAGGCTGTGATGTTTAAAATGGACTGTAGAAATGTAATTTTCATTCTGACATGACAATATGAAACGTTACTTTAAAATGTTTGTTGACCAAAATCTAGGTCAACCTTACACACTATGCTCAGAACTGCATTTGGGAGAGGTAGCAGATCTTGATAAAAATTGGAGCAAATCTCTCCAGAGGCCAAAATGCAAAAATGTTTTCCAAACTAATACTAAATGATGTGGGATTTAAATGATTAGCACCAACTAGAGTTCACAGAACAACAACAAAATAACCATTTGTGTCCCCTTGGCTCCAGTTTATCATTTCCCTCAATATTCAAGAGTACAAACAAAGCAAACTCAGACCTACAGTAGATGGGGAGTGGGGGTGTTCAGGTTCATTATTTTTTCTGCTCCACAATTAATTACTCCAAAATCTGGTGAAAACATCTATGTGGCAACCTTTGTAATGGACAGGGAAACACAATGTAGCGAATGATGAGTAATAATTTCAGGAGAACAAACTTGCTTTCACAGAAACTGGCATGCTTCCACTCCTTGGGTAGTAATTGGTTTCTTGTAAGAACTAGATCTTCACATTCTGAGAAATGAAGGGCAATTTGAAATTTCTCCTTGTGATTAGTCAGCATTGTATAAGCAGGATAATGCACAGTATACAATGACTTTCTGAAACAACAGAGATGGAACTGAAAAAACACATTAAGACATTGATGTGTGACATACAGAAGGATCAGTTCTCATAAAACATTCAATGTGAATTAATAAAAATTGCAGTTAAGAAAAAAAGAGAAAAACAAAAGAGCAGGTGCACAAAAGTCCTTGTTTTCTGTGGAACAATGTAATTATGAGTTTATAGCTTACATATTTTCAATTTTAAACCAGAGATCATTTATTTTGAATAAAACAGATTACTCTGATTACTCAGATGTAATTATTTCTGGGTTAGGTGTTTAGCGCATGCAGTCCCAATCAAAAGTTTAAGACCACATGGTTTTAAAAGGCCACATCTGTGCAAAAATGTGGATTCATTGTAGGGCTGAACGATATATCACATTTGCGATAATATCGCGACATGATCAAGTGCAATTTTCTAACCGCAAAGGCTGCGATTATACTGCGATTATAAGGCTGTCCAAATTACTACCATATCCCAGAATTCATAGCGCGGCCCAGCCAAACTCCAGTTTCCAGCAATGGCGGCCGCTACTAAGTTTTAAAATTACTCATACTAATCTTTCTGGGTCACAAAATAAACTTTTAACATATTTTCAGGCGAGAAAGTAGTTGTGTAAACATCAAATATCTGCTCGGTTTATCAAGATATCCCATATTTGTGCTTCGACGTTTTCAGAGGCGTCTGCTACCCACCAGCTCGACAGCTAGCCGGGAGCTCGAGGGTTACTGATGCGGCCGAGAACGGCACAACTCCCGGCACATCATTTTCAGATCACCGCGGAGTTTCGCTGCTCGGGTTAAACGTAATATATAAGTCACTTAGACAACCTAAAAATGTTATTGTTGGGCTTTTTTCAGTGTTTTGTTTGTTCGTGAGTAAATCGGTTTGGCTGAGATTAAAGTTATTAGATTAGATAAAATAAAACTTTATTAATCCCCCGGGTGGGTTCCTCCTTGGTTTTCACACAGCTGACTAAACGTCAAACAGAAAACTTATTAAACAGAAATATGAGACAGTCGAGAATTTACGCCAGTGTCTGGTTATATTTTAGATAGCAAGAAGCAGACGGCCGAGTTTATTAAACTCCACCGAGACAGCGGTGACGCTAATCAGAACTAGCCTTCTGATTAGCTAATCAGAAGGCTAGACCGTCCAATTTCACGCCTTTAAATTTTAAAGGCGTGTTTGTGTGTGTGTTTATACAATTGCTATTATGTTTGCACTTTATGTGTAATGTTACTGACTGCAGAGATCAGTAAGATGTGTGTATTTTTTATTTATTAGTTTTATTTATTTAATATTATTTTTTAATTGAATGACTGTCTAGTAGTTCACAGATGTCGAAAAACTGAGTGTGGTAAAGCCACTGATTTTTTTTTAATGTATATTTCTGCAATCTGCACATTGTACTGACTTTCATTTTAATGTTTACACCAGGGTTCCTTGTCAGCACTTTATGCTCAGATGTTTGTAAGCTAAAAATAAACTATTGTGTATGTTCAAATATACTGTTGTGATTGAAGAAGTTAAATAAAAATGTCAGTCATCAATTCATGCATCACCTCATGTCATCATAACAGAGGTCTGTCTTCCAGGAAAGAACAGTTTAAAATTAATGTAATATAGTATTGGCCATACTATATGATGTATTGCTTGTCTTTGTTTAATAATACAGAAGACAAAGACCTTAAAAAATAATCGCATATCGCATCGCAATCGCAATATTGGGGCAAAAAATCGCAATTAGATTATTTTCCATAATCGTTCAGCCCTAATTCATTGTCATTTTCTGTCAGGTAGTCACACTGTCATGACATTCTGATGGCAAAGCAAAAAAACGTTCCCTTTTTGAATGTGGTCAGGGTGTTGAACTGCATAAGCAGGGTCTCTCGCAACGCGCCATTGCTGCTGAGGTGGGATGCAGTAAGACATCCATCCGTCCATCTTCATCCGCTTTATCCAAGGCCGGGTTGCAGGGGCAGCAGCCTAAGCAGAGAGGCCAAGACCTCCCTCTCCCCAGCCACCTCCTCCAGCTTATCCGGGGGAACACAAAGGCGTTCCCAGGCCAGCCGAGAGATATAATCTCTCCAGCGTGTCCTGGGTTTGCCCCGGGGCCTCCTCCCGGTGGGACATGCCCGGAACACCTCACCCAGGAGGCGCCCAGGAGGCATCCTTGTCAGATGCCCGAACCACGTCAGCTGGCTCCTTTCGATGTGGAGCAGCAGCTGCTCTACTCTGAGCCCCTTTGATGGCCGAACTTCTCACCCTATCTCTAAGGGAGAGGCCAGCCACCCTTTGGAGGAAGCTCATTTCTGCCGCTTGTATCCGCGATCTCGTTCTTTCGGTCACTACCCACAGCTCGTGGCCATAGGTGAGGGTAGGGACGTAGATCGACCGGTAAATTGAGAGCTTCGCTTTTACACTCAGCTCCCTCTTGAAGAGGGAGCAGTAAGACAGTCATTTGGAATTTCTTAAATGATCCTGAGGGTCATGAAACAAAAGTCAAGTGGAAGACACCAAAAAATTTCACCAGCACTGAGCCGGAGGATCCCATTGGCTGTCCGTCAAGACACTGGACGACCCTTGACCCAAATTATGACCGGGATCATGCTCTTTGTTAATTTTTTGACTATTTTTGTACAGGTAAATTTGTTCCTAAAGTGAGATTAGCAGTTCTACTGTGATATTCTAAGGTGTGTGGGGGGAGAACCCTATTCCTTAAAAATTAATTGAAGGCGTTGCTGTTTTGACAGTTTTAAAAAGTTGCAGACAGTGTTGACAGCAGTGCACTGCTGCACAAGGAAACCACCTTTGAGAGGAGGGCAGCTGAATTTCAGTCATTCATGGTTTTTTTTGCTTACTACAGGAGCAATCACTTAACTTTTTCACCATATGCCAACAGTACCTAGTTTGTAAGGACAACTGCAGCACGCAGTGAGAGTAAAAAGAGAAAGCATGGCTTAGACCTGAAAATTGCTCATTAAGAAAAAAAAATCTGTGTTCACCTGATCATGTCAGCTGTGGTTTTGTGGAATTAGGTGCTCACCATTTCCAACCTGCCAAACCTGACAGACACTCAGTTAAGTGCATTGGTCTAGTGAGTAGTAGCACAGTTAACTTTGAACCTTTGTTAGCGTTTGTCGTTTCTGTATCACTGCATTACACTGCTTAGGTTCAACCCAGTCTAGCTTCACACACCTGACTTTGAAACTGTACAGTTGTTATTGTTATACAGCATTAAATAATTAACTTTGTTAATAATTAATTACAAAATTATATTACATTAATTACAAAAATAAACAATTAAATATCAAGGCATTTTATATTTTTTTATTTTAGAAATGATGTATTTCTTTACTTAGTTCCAATTTTAATCCATTAATGACACTTAAATAATTATTTAATGTATTTATTTAATTCATTTTGGCACTCGTTATCCTCCATACATCTTACCCAGAACCGTAATACAGCGAGAGAGCAGCAGAATACCTTTAGGGTTAATTCTAAGTTTTTAAGCTTATGAAGGTTCACCTGTTACCCAAAGTTACATCACCGTGGTAACTAATACTGGAGACCTCACATCCTCTGGAGCAGGTTATGTTAGAAGTAAGAGAAACGTGCAACACCACACACTACTGACTGAAGAGTTCTATGATGTCACCATTTCTGGAAGATCACTCACACGTCAGATCACATCTTGTTTTTAAAGAGTGTGTAAAACCCGCTGTCTTTCTGTCATGGTCGCTCAGTCCTCCTGTGCTGGCTCACCATTTTCTCTCTCTCTTTCTCCTCTCCTCTGTCTGTCTTTGTTTGGGAGTTAAATTCGTGCTTGTTTTTCAGAGTTGGGACACATCTTGGGTTCCTGCCCTTTGGCTCCACGCACCTGGAAGTAATGAGCTCACCTGCTCCTCATCGTCTCATTTCATGTGTGGTGGTTTGCCTTCAGTCTTTGCAGGATTGAAGCTGGTTCCCTTGCTTGTTGTTTTTGCTATGTTTTTTCTCTGTGAAAGCTATTTACCTTGTTGTCTTCTGTCTGGAAACCGGAGAGCTGGGACTTGTGCTTGGTGACAGAGATTCTGAGGAGAGAAGGAACTGTGGATTTGTCTGTTTGTCTGGAACCTCGGACTTCACTAACACAGACCTTTTGTCTAAACTATTGCCATCCTTGTGTGCTTGTGAATAAACTTTTAGTATAGAGTTCTGCATTTGAGTCCAATCCACTTAAGTGGTTATGACAGCGCCATGCGTTGCCTTTACAGAAAGGCAAGCAGAGATGATGCCCCCACCCCACCTCCACCCCAACAAAAACCATCTTCCTCCACGATTTACCAGTTTAACAAGATAAAAAAAAAAGATCAGCTGACTGTCTGCGCTTTACATGGACATCCTCACATTTCTACAGTCCTTCCTTTGGCGGAAAAATTGTAAAATATTATTACTGCTATAGTTAAAAATCTACTATATTACCAAAATTATGTTTTATTAGCTGTAAATGACAAGCAGTGGGACGTTTTTAAAACCATTCCTTTATGTAGATTATGAAGAAATGAGAAACCACAATGAAAACACCTTTAAATTGAAATGTAAACAAAATGCATTATGAAAAGTAAAAATGCAGAGAAATGTTCCCCATCAGTGTTAGATTAAATGATATTACTGCTGCGCACATTTAAGGTTGAGCTAATTTTAAATAATTTATATTCTGTTGAATGTCCAGCATCATATTCTTTGTAGTGGCTGTCCTACAGATCTGTGAAAAAACAGATGTTCATTAGCTCACAGGCCCACATCTAGAATTCCTTAAAGTCTTTTTAAATATATTAATAATGATAAAAAACAGCTGAATTAAAAGACTTGAGCAGTGGAGAATGAACTCAACCTGGGTGTCTATTGTCTTGTGTAGTCTGGGAGATGAGTGGATGATGGGGTGGGTGCAGTTTTCTCTGCGGTGGGGTCGGGTGGGCTGCCCTGGACTCTGTGGGGCTGGGCAGTACTGCTGCTGTGGTCCCCGGTCCGGATGGGCCTGGGGCACCTTGCGCCGGTGGGTTCCAGGGTGTGGGGGTGCCTACTGGGGTCAGTGGGGGAGCTGGCCCCAGCCACCTGCACATGCAGGGCTTGGGGTGCAGGTGTGTCACCAGGGTGCAGGGGAGGCACTCCCCCTCTGTCCCCTTCTGGCCGCCTGTGCCTTAATTTTATTCCGTGACCTAGACTTCCACATTACTCATACTCTCATAACACATACATATAGGGCCTTGAGGATGGGCACGTTAGACGGCATCCAGAGGATGGTCTGTGTATTCAAACCCACCTCTGGCGCTGGTGCCCAACCCCCAATTTTAAATGCATATAGACACTGAGGGTTTTCGGGAGGAGCCGTGCTGCTCTCTGGCAGGAAGCACCATGCCCTCCTGTGTTTTAAATGCACTTTAGTACAACACGCAGCAACACTACATATGAGTGGGCGGAGGGAGGTTTGGGGTCTTCACTCACCCCCGTTCTCTGTTAACCGTCGGGGCTGGGAGGAGGTGTTGGCCGTCAGATTGGGGTCTGAGATGCGGGGCCTCCCTGCTACTGCAGATAAGGTGGCGGTCTGCTTGACTCCACCCCAGGGAAAAGGGTTACATGTCCTGGGTCTAGGTATGGTTTGCCCCTTTGGGGCGAGGGTACCTGAACCTGGGATATAGAGTATGTTTGGGGAGTGTGAATGTGTGTACAGTGTCTATTTGTGTCTGTCTCCACGTCGGTTGAGTGCCGAATATTTGCTTATGTGTATATGGGGGTGGGAATACATGTTTGTGTCTGTGTGCACCTGTTCGTCTGTGTCTATATGGCAGGTCGGGTCTTAGACTCCACCTCTCATGGAATATCTCAGGCTCTCCGTGGTATGGAGGCCTATCTCCCCTCACCACACTCCCTGCCAGTGGCCGATGCCCTCAGATGTCGGTGCGTTGGTGGTTCTTGGCGTCTGGGGCTGGGAGCTCATGTATGTACCGGCTCACTCCTGGTGGCCGCTTGGCGGGGCCTGGTACCTGTGGCCCGGCTGGGCCCCTTCTCAGGGGTAGGGCGCCCTCAGGCCTCCTGCTTCTGGACCTGGGGCTTGCTCCTCTCTGGCACAGCTGGCCACCGGCAGAGCCCGCGGGCACGTCACTACAACCCCCTCTGGCCTCTGCTCTGTGGCTGCTGGGTGACCCCTTGTCTGGGGCTCTCCTCAGCTCTTCCCAGGAGGGTGGCACGGTTGCCCGTTTGGTGGTCCTCCTTGGGTCCTCGTACTCTGGGCCCTCTGGATGTCTGGGGCCTGGATCTCCTCCATACGTGCTTCATGCCCTGGGGGACGGGGCTATCGCTCCCCACACTCCTTAGCAGATAGTTGCATGGAGAAACCTTTTGAATACAAGCGTGCTGATCCACACAGATGTGCACACAGGTATACACATGAGTGTTCACAGACACAAACTACACCTTTCTTGTCTGCTACCTCAAAGCACATTGTGCACTGCCGATCTTGCGTACTGCACAATAACATTTAATATTTAGCATCTACTGTTATCTACTGTTAGCTAGTTTATTGCAATGGTGTTGTATTTATTATGTTGCTCTTTTTTTGTTTGTTTTCTCTTCTGTTTTTTTCTCTTCTCTAGACAGGTGATCCAGGTGGGTTTCTTTCTCGTTTGTTTGTTTGTTTGTTTGTTTGCTTTTCTTTTTTTCTCTCTCCCCTCTATTTTGTCTTTCTCTCCCTCCCTCTCTTTCTTTCATTCTTTCTCTCTCCCTGTCCTATCCCCCAGTCATGTCTGTCCTGTCTATAACTACGGTGGCCCCTAGAGACAAAGCACGTACAAACTCCAAAACACTTGCAAACTCCAAAACACGTACAAACTCCAAAACAGATGCAAAATCCAAAACACTTGCAAACTAAAAAACACATGCAAACTCCAAAACACGTACAGACTCCAAAACACATGCAAACTCCAAAACACGTACAGACTCCAAAACACGTACAAATTCCAAAACACTTGCAAAATCCAAAACACTTGCAAACTAAAAAACACATGCAAATTCCAAAACACGTACAAATTCCAAAACACATGCAAATTCCAAAACACGTACAAATTCCAAAACACTTGCAAAATCCAAAACATGTACAAATTCCAAAACACTTGCAAACTCAAAAACACATGCAAATTCCAAAACACGTACAAATTCCAAAACACTTGCAAAATCCAAAACACGTACAAATTCCAAAACACTTGCAAACTCAAAAACACATGCAAATTCCAAAACACAACGGAAGTGCTCCAGGATGCTAGGGGCAGTGTTGAGCTTTTGTTACCTAGTAACTACACAAGCCAGGAAGTACCAATGACCGGATTTGGGGTTTGCAGCCTTAAAGGCCGCATTTTAAGGCCGATTACGTCACAGCGACAAGAGAAGGCTTTCCCAATTCAAAGGCTGCTCGAAATGCGGCCCTCAAATGCGTCCATAATTTCCCTGAATTTTAAGGATTGGTCGGTGTAGCCTTCATGGCCCAACATATCCCAGACTTCATAGTGCGGTGGTGGTGTGGATAATTTTGCCGAAAAAAAACGGTGGAAGCGGAGCGGAGGAAGTGTAAACTTTCAGAAGTAAGTACTGAATATTATGTCACTTATTTATGCGCAAATATTTTTTTAATGAAGAACATTAAACCATTATTGTTGGCCACATGTCGGGAAAGTTATGTGACATTAGTCATGTCTGTACTTTCAGAATTAACTTGGTTTTAAAGCCTTTACTTTAAAAAAATATATATAGTCGATCTTAATCTTGTGATGATTCTTGTGAGATTGTGATGATTTTGTGGATAATTAAAGTCAGTCATATATCCACAAACACAACAAGCTGAAAGTCAGTGATGCTGCTCGGTTTGCAGTCCTGAATATCACAGCACAAGGAAGATTCACTGCACTGTTAATGTTAGCTATGTTATATTGCTGCCTCTGTTCGGTGGTGTCGAGCCAAACGGACTTTAACGTGTGTTTGAACGAGCTGACGGTTCACTCGTTAAGCTGAAAGAAAGATGCTTTAATCACAGGAGTCACACATGTGTGTCCACTGTACCATCTGGGAACTCCTCTTGTTTCGTAATAACACAAACACTAAATCCTCCTTCTTTTGTGCTGTTTTGTAGCAGTGTATACACCTGAGACTGTCACTTGTCTGTCTGTCCTGCACTCTCTCTCTGTTTCTTTCTCTCTGATTGTGTAATAAAAATATGAACATGTGTTTATAAGTCACACTTGTGTTTGAATCCTGCAGCTTATCACACATTTGATTTCCATGTGTGACAACTGCAAGTGTCCAGAGTGAGGACAGACTGAGGGACCCACTGCTGCACATCATCTGTGAGGCTTTGCACCCCTGATGATCCACCAGGACAAACTCAACAGTGTGTGAGGAAGAGGAGGAGGAAGAGCCAGCAGCAGCTGACAGATGGAGAGAATAGACAGACTGTTCCCTGTTTGTGAAGGACTGCTAGAAAAGTTTAAAATAACTAGTTGTCTGTCCTGAATCAGTCTTATTAGGTAATGTTCAAATAATTTTATCATTCCAGTGTTTTCAGTGTGGGAGAAAGTACTCAGGGCCTTCAAGTTACACACTATGAAAGGCAGCAACAAGTGTAATATTCAGAAACCTAAAGTATGTATCAGCAGCAGAATGGAGCTAAAAACAAATGTTTGTTTCAGTTCTATGAAGCTTTGAGTATTTTGGATCAGTAGCACTGCTGTGTTTGTTGCATCATATTGCTGTAATTGTTTATATGCTTTATATATTCTGAGGTAAGTTGATCTATAGTGTTACATCATATTCTGTAAGGATGTTATGTGTTTTGCAAGTGTTTTGGATTTTGCAAGTGTTTTGGAGTTTGTACGTGTTTTGGAGTTTGCATGTGTTTTGGAATTTGCATGTGTTTTGGAGTTTGTACGTGCTTTGTCTCTAGGGGCCACCGTATATAACAACTGAAAATAAAATAAAATAAATACATAAGGTCAATCAAATGGACCAATATGGCAAGTCCATGATGATCCACTTGGTAAAGTAACTCCACTAGGCATCTTTTTTGGTCTTCAGACATGGCCAAAGATCCAAACGGGACAGGCTTATAAAAAAAAAAGACTTGAGCAGTGTGATATGTTTAACTGTCAATATCTACAGACATAATTAAAATATGAATGAAAAATGAAGGTGGAGTGTTGGCAAAACAGCTGGTTAGATGTATTATATTTAGACATTCTCATAGATGCTGATCTGACATGGTCAGAGCTGCTGCGCCCTCTCCATCATGGTTGCAGCTTTCTATGCTGATGTACTAAAGAAGTTATTAACGTTTCCAAACTCCATCTTCTCTACGTCACATACGTTGGCCAGTGTGGTTATAAAGAAGCTAAATCATTGAAGCTCGTTTACTTGATAATGTTGGCTGTGATATTTACAAAGGATACAACATTAAATCCTTGCACTTGTTGATCTTGCATGAAATTTGCAAGTCAACCTACGTAATCAGTTTGAATTCATTTTTTAAAAAGTTGCCTTTAACCTGGTCTCAGTCTGTATAACAGTCTAAATAAACCCATCTTTCGCACGTCCATTCAACCACTCTGCTGTTTGGGCTGCAGTCACTGTGTTCCTCCATAGTGTATATAACATGTGTTTAACCTCTTAGCATTTTATAATAGCCAAGATCTCTTTATTTTTACAAACAAGCCACTTCACTGTGAGTATTCAACGTTTGTGATTGCTCACATGCTGCAAGCATAACCCTGTGTTGACTTTACTTTAACTCCATAGTATTATTTTATTTTAATGTTGTAGTGTCAAATGTTACTCATTTAGACAGTACAAGGGGAAGGCAAACAGATAGAGAATAGATAGAGAAATGTGTCAGCTGTGGGATAATAGAATAATAATATAATTTATAAATAAACACATGATCTGCTTGGAGGAACTAAAAATATGAAATAAACGGTGCTTAATAAAGTTTAATCAAATTCTTGAAAAACGAGTCGATGGAGAACTTGGTGATGAAGTGCTGGATCAAACAAATATATTTAAAGGTCTGCAAAGAATTTATCATATGTGGCAAATACACCACCTTGACAAAAATGCATTAAAGATGAAACAAAGTTCTGATTTTCACATCTCGAAAAAGATCCTTACATCTTACAACAAGTATCATCTGCCAGTACAGACCCAGATACATCATCTCCAATCTACCACAAATGCTGTGGTGGGAAGCATGTTGTAGTGAGTAGCAACACTACACGGCATGCTACATGAAATGACAAGACATTGGTGGGTAGCAGTTTTTTTTTAAACACACTTACAGTAACATGTCAGAGTTCCAGAAAGCTGTGTGTTGCTTTAATGTCTGAACACCGTGAAGATGAGCTGGCACAACGACTGAGCGTGAGCATACAGAACAAGGATGAAAGCATATGTAATTGTGCTATCTGTGGTTTCCCCCACTCAGCACAGAAAACCTCCACAATACCTCACTCATGTTGTTGGGTGGAGATGAAACAACATCCGGCCTGCATAATAGGGTCCAAATGACATCCTGTCCAAGAAGTCGTCCCATCATACCTGAGAGGAATCACCCCCACTGGCTGATGAACAAAGACAAACTCAGTTAACACATCAACCCACAAACAGTGACCAGCACCCTGTGATAAACAGTAATATCCAGTTCCTTTGAACAGAGTCCAGAGAGATCTGGAGAGAGATCCCTGTCACTCCAGGGATCTAATCCCTGGAGTGACAGTGCCCTTGCACAACAGCTGAGGATACCATTAGCTTCCACCTTGTTTGTAGAGGACACGGAGACATGGTGAAATATTACATCTTTCTTATCAACCCACTGACCCATTCTACAGAAAACTTAATGGTTCCCTTTGCCTAAGCTGAATGTGGTGGAAGAACATGTAGTAAATCCTGATCTTTCACGTTCTGCTTCCAAATTGTCAAAGCTCAGGATACAGAAAGCTGTAAAGTTCTAGATTATTTGTGAATCTGCAAGAAAACCCAAAAGCAAAACAGTATGATAGACACAGAAATGTTGCATATCCTGTCCCAGTAACCAAGGAAATACCAGATAGTGTCTTTGATGCTTCTCCATTGACCTTACTGAATTGAAATAATGTGTAGTGGCAGGCGCTGACCTCAGGAGATCACACAAAACTGCAAAGTGTGAAATTCTCCAGTCCCCACCAACCTAAACATTTACTGGACAGCTGTTTTGGGATTTGGTTTGCTTGTATCATCAGTTTAAACTTCCACTTTAGCAGTGTGTAGAGAAATATACAAAACTGAAATGTGCCATTTAGTGTTGACAAACCTGAAAACAAGAAACCAGTTTGAAATATTTCTAGCAAGGCGTGGTTCTTCATGAAGCTGCTGCAGAAGGATAGTCTGTGCTTCTTTTATTATTCCAAGACAACCAACATTTGACCCAAAGTGACTGTTTCCTCTGGATGTTTTTTGGTCTGCTCTTTATCATGATGATCCTACAGTACTGCAGTATTGTTGAAGTACGAGCTCTGGTGAGACCAGTCCATGACTGATAGTGTCCCATTGTGTGTTTTTCCATGCAGGCATACTTTTACTGCAATGGCAGGGAGAAAATAAGTGAAAAAGCAGCCAATGTCCAAAGAATATCCTTTAAAAAAGTGAAGTTCCTTGGAAGCAAAATATCAAGATATAAGTGGTGAGGTCAGAGGGTAGCATCAAGTCCACAGTGATTTATGTCACTGATCAAAAAAGTGAGGAAGAAAAGAAAAGGTGGCAGATATTCCAGGCTGAAAGAAAACTATAAAAACAATAGATTCAAAAACAATACCAAACCCATAAAACAATTCGGGGACCTTTTTAAAACGAACTGACTCTGTATTGATTTCTTAAAGGCTTTTGTTTACGGCGTCTTTAATAGTGTGTGGACACAGCATTAAAATGTCAGTTTTAACTGAGTATTAGTAAATAGCTTTCATGTATCGTAATTTTTGTTCATCCATGGGATGGAATAGAAAATTCAAGCTTTACTGAATTGCAGCATAATAAAAAGTAACACTTATTCAGAGCTTCTGGGCATTAAAGGTGAGGTCGATGCTGCTTTTCAATTTCAAAAGCTTGCTGAAATGATTTTCCTGTTTTTACCCCTTTTGTTAAAAACAAAAGCATCTTTTATTGATCAAAATGAAGAAAGAACACGAAATAAATGTGAAATGTATTGCAGTCTTGCAGCTACAGATTCAGAAATAAAGGCGATCAGGGCAGAAAGGTGGAATCACACAGAGAATAAGCAGGATATCTGAGTATATTAAAGAATATGAACTTATTAGAAAGTGAACTTTGGATATAACGAGTGTAGGCCCACATTTCACTGTTGTGCATGTTTATGTTTATGTCTTTGGGAGAAAGAATTCATCTTCATGGATATTGATTGTTCTGTCCTAGACAGTAAAAATGAATTAGAAAATGGATTTGTGAATCAAATATAATTCACTATGAATGATGCCATTAAAACTGCTGACACATTCCAAGAAAAGCAGCAACTTCAATCTATGAAATGCATTTTTTTATGCAGCTCAAAGTCACTTTGTGAGCCATAACACGGATACCTATAATTTATCTATAAATGGAAGATTGTGTTGCCAGCCAGCTAGTTTTCCACATACAGTATGACAAAGCGACACTGTTAGTGAAACTGAACAGTTTCCTTTTTCCTGGTGTGGCATTAATCACAGTTCCTCCTGAATAATGCATGAGAGAAAGCAGGTGTGGTAAAAAAAAAAAAAAGATCAAATATATAATAAAATCCAAACAACATAGATACCTAAAGAAGGCAGAGTATCCTAATACTCAGCCTTACAGAAGACTACCTTGATTGCTTGATTCCAACACTGATCACTCACAAAAGGTGGTTGTGTTGTCTTCAATACGAATACAGTCTGACTAAAACCACAAGCAGTTTTTTTGTCACGTAGTCATTAAACATGCTGATTAATCAGTCACCGTCTGCATAGGAGAAAAAAGTACAGGAACACTTATGTTTATAACTCGTACAGCTTCTCTTTGGCAAAATCCTCCATCGCACTTTTTCCTGTAACTGCCTATGAGGTTTGATTTTCAGAGATGGATTAGCGCAGAGTTTAACTTACTCCTTCTAACCAGGGCTGAATGATTGCTAAATATGTTCCTGCAGCTGTATAGCATTTTAACGCTCATTTTGAGGCATCGGTGTGATGACATCAGACAAATGATTTTTTGTAGAAGCCTCTTTACTGCTTTCCTGGTTGGGGCTTTAATGGAGATACGTTTCTGGATAGCTGTGATGGGAAAGATGAGCAAACGCTTCTAAGAAAGAACGTCAGCAAAATGATCAGAAACATTCACAGTGCTGGGAAAATTCTTGATTTTAAAGTTTCTTTGCTTATTTTTTTTAATTTTTTTTTAAAGAAAATGCAGTTTTTAATTGATGATTTCATTTCCAATAAATCTACCTGGCTCTGTGTGAAAAAGTCATTACCTCCTAAACCTGATAACCCCTTTTTTTTGTGCCATCCTTGGAAGGAGGAACTGTAATCACTGTAATCAATTCCCATCTCTGTGTAGGAACTTTAGGCCACTCTTCTTTACAGCATTGTTTTAATTCAGCCACACTGGAGGGTTTTCAAGCAGGTCATGGCAAACATGTTAATTAAATTTAAGTCCAGACTTTGACTAGGCCACTCAAAAAACCTTCATGTTGGATTTTTGAGTCATTCATTTCCTAATTTTGGTAAGGTTCACCACTGTTCCAAGTTTTCTCTGTTTAGGGATAATGGTGCTCACCGTGGTTTGATGGAGTCACAAAGCTTGCAACCCTTTCCAGACTGATGGATGTTGATGACTTTCTTAAGATTGTAGCATGATGTGCTTCACTTTGTCAGACAGGTTGTATTAAAGCGCTTTCTCGATCCAGCAGGTCTGGCAGTGGCTAGTGAAACTGAACTCAGCTTTCCATAAAATGTAGTTCATCACAATTAATTCAGGATTTAAGAGTTGAAGGGTTTCAATTTCCACATAGAGCCAAATGGATTTGGAGAGTTTTTTTTTCCATTAACAAATCCTCATTTAAAACTGCATTTTGTATTTATGCAGGATATTGTTGACTATTATTTAAATTTGTTTGATGATCTGAAACATTGAAGTGTGACAAGTGTGATCTTGTTTATTTTGTTCATGCCTTTCTCTCAGGGTGAAATACAGAGACTCTGCAGGGTTGTTTGAGGACAGAGCAAAAGTCTTTGCCTGGTCTTGGTCAAAATTTGAGTCAGGTAGGTTAATCTTTTCTTCAAGTTCTTGAAGTTCCTCACAAGTCAGCAGGGTTATCTTTTATTAAGACCCCACTTACTGTAATCTGTTTATCTGCCCACAGGGGAAGGGATTTAAGTTCAAGGCCAGGTGTGACAAAGTCATAATTCTGGGACAAAGGTGTAAGACAATAACCTCAAACTACTGTGCCCAACCTTTTGAGTTTGTGGTATTTTGAAAATACTATTATTATGGACTGAGATTTTTTTTTAAAGGTATGTGACAATATTCTTATTATTTAAGAGAAATGTTTATTTTTGTATTTTAATTATAATTCTAATTTTAAAATGTGGGTTAACCAAGAGAAGAGATTTTTATTTAAGTATCTTCCTGACTGTGACAATGCATTTTCTTCCCCTTATCCTTTTCATGGGGCACCTATCCCAGATACCATAGGGAGAGAGCTGGGATACAACCAGGACAGGTCGTCAGTCTGATGCAGGGCTAACAAAGAGAGACAGACAACCATTCACAGTCACATTCACCCCTGAGGGCAATTTAGGGTCACAAATTAACTTTACCCACTTTTATACTACATTTAAAAAAGATTCAGTACGTTTAAGTGCTTTCTATATATATGATATAATATATAGAAAGGGGTTCACTTGCACCAAGGGGTACAGGGCAACTGGGGGTTTAGCCCACTTTTCCTTCTGGGATAAATCCAAAAAGGGGCAAAGTATCTAAGATGCAGTTTTTGCAGTGTTTGGGACATACAGCTTTAACACATCTATCAAGTGTTCTTTTCCTTTGTCCTGAGTTCTCGGTCAAATCTCACCTTGACCTCATTACAGACATTGTCCAGCAGAGTCAAGTAATTTTCATTAAGAAAAGAAACAGGAGGGGTGTTTGACTGGCTCCCGACCCGACTGTGTAATATTACATTAAGTAGTAAAAGTTGGGGAAGTATGCATGGTCTGGTGCTAATGCTTTTGGCATTAGCATTTGGTGGAAATGTGTGCAACTGGTTCCACAGTGGGCACTGGTGCACAGGAAAGCATAAAGGACTGAACATTGATTGTAAATCATTGCAGATTTGCAGTGAAAGCGTGACTGAAGCTAATCTTTCTGCTCAACTAAATTTGAACACAGAAAAGTGAAGTGTTCAAGCAAACAGCACAAACATTTTGCCCACACATAGTCAAAGTAGTCATAATGTTGCCACACACACAGATACCCACACACAAAGTTTTCTTTGTAAATTTTTCTACTGATTTGTTTGTTTTTTTTCCAGTAATCATGACAGTCAGGAACAAATTGGCTCCAAAGCTGACTTGCAGTAACAGTAAATATCTTAAAGCATTCACTAACAACAGATATTGCTTCTTCCAGTACCACCGTAAACACAGCGTCAGTGACACAAATGTAGGTTTCAAATTATCGTGTAGAATAGTTTGGGGGTTCTGGAAAGGTCTACAGATTGGTGCATAAATAAAGTTTGGGCTTGCAGACACAACCCAACGCAACTGAGTATGATTCTTAAATGTATATTTTGCTTTTGTACTTTGCAGCATGACAGAAATGGGATGCAGACTTTTGCTGTGGTCACATTTTATCTTGGAAAGTCTGCAAGTTCTTCGGCAGACAGTAAAGAATGGTGATGTCGGTTTATACAGTAATGAATAACTAGTCACTTCCATGGAAGAAAGTTAAGGGATAACCCCCGGTATGTGACCGCATATTTGCATAATAATCAGTTCTAACTTATAGCTGAGATCAGAGTGACTCGTCACTGTCTTCAGGCAGGAGGCACAATGTACACCAGGGCCTCTTCTGATATAGTTGTAACAACGGATGTGATTCACAATATCACTGTTTTTCAGCTTGCGATTAAGCCTCCCACCATTACCCAGCAGGTATGTCAGCGGATGTGTCACCCACCTGCTGGCTTTGGCCCACAGGCTAAATTGTTCCCCAGGTGAAAACACATCTGAGGCAGACATACAGAATATTTCACCCCCATTCACCCGTGGATTTGTGCTGTGGAAGACTAATGCCCACAGTAATAAGCCTGCTCCCTGTTACAACGCAGGGTTGGCTTCTTTGTGTGTTTGAGCTCAGTCCCTTAGCTGCCATTAGGGCCCTGTCCAGCCTCATAGCAGCAAGTGTGAAAGGAGCCGAGAGACGAGCTGGACGCGCAGACTCTATTGGCTTCATTACTCCCTTTTTGCATGGGTGGACATCTTCCCATTTATTGTGAGTTTGCTGCCAATAAATTCTTCCTGTACATTCAACATTTTAATAAGGGCTCCTTCAATTATAACGATGGAAAATGAGCAGTTGGAAAGCAAGCCTGTGCCTCTTGTTTGTGCAGAGCGGATCTTATTGGAATGATGAAAGAAAGAAATTGGTTAGAACTCAGTTTTGCTGGGGAAATGTCAGCTTTGCACTATGATAGTGATCACCATTTAATGGTGATGACAAATGACTAATTTAGGTTACATTTTATAACACATAAATATTAGAGATGATGCTAGGGTGATTAAAGGAATTTAAGCAGTTGCCCAGTCAAATTTATTCTGCAGTGTCTCGGCTTCGCTCATTGTATTGTAAACATTGTAAAAAGCTAAAGACACGAGACAGCAACAGGTGAACCACATTGAAATAGCTCCGAACAATGGCTATTAGTGTAATCACAAAGAGCGACTGATAAATTACCTATTACCTAGTACTATTTTGCACTTCCTGAATTATTTGTAAGGTACAGTGGGAACTCTTAGTACATTACGTCTAGGAGGCAAATATTTAAATCGAGAATAGAAGTGAGTAATTCATAAGCAAATGTAATTATTCCTCAGTCGTAGCTGCCAGGGTGAATGCAGATGACTTCCCATGTAGAACCAAAGATGGGCCAACAATTTACTTAAGACTCAGACTGACTCATGTGATTTAATGTGTAGGGAAATGAAGCCCAATTAAATAAAAAAAATACATTACAAAATAGATTTACACTGACAATTGAAACAGTTATAAGAAATAGGAATCAGACCTTACAATTATGGACCAGACTCTAGAGTTTGGAAATTGCCTTTGTTAGATAATGATAGCTTACATATCTAATGATGTGTTTACTTCACAGCACTAAAGTTTCTAACATTAGTCACATTGGTGAGAGAAATGTAGGAGAGTGATAATTTGTTTGGAAGTTAGCTTAGAGCAGAAAAGCAATTTGCTTTTTCATTTATTGAAAATTCGGGCAGCTCCTACAGGTGCCAGAACCAGGAGCTGCTGACGCTGGTAACTAAAGTAGCTGTGGGCATCAAATGAACCACACCAGCTATCAGTCACACACATCTCACAATGAACTTGTGACACAAGTTCAATAGAGCTTGAGTCATATGTACAGGAATAGAGACAATGGTTTTGTGTAGATGAAGGAGTGAAGTCTCTTGTTGTCATCTTCATAAAATATACCAGGAGTTAAAATGGAATTTGGCAGGTTGGGGAAAAGAATTACTCTTTATTTTTCTTTGTGTAAGGCTGTCCTGTGCCATTTTGCCAGTTGATTTCAACAAGATAGAAGCAGATGTTACAGCAGCTGCATGGCTAATTTTCCATTGCTAGAGATAAAGCTGCTATAAAAGATACAATTCAGTACATGTATCAAGTCAGCATTGTTGCCTTAAATAAAAATTCATGTTTTTTTCTCCTGATGTAGCCTTAATAACAGAAGATGATCGTAAACTGGCCAGTTTAGCTAGAATGAGTATACTTCAGGTTTTTTTTACAAGATGTTTCACAAAATCACGATTCGGCAAAACATCATGTGCAGACTAAATATCTGATTACAAGCTCCAAAATGAATAAGGAGATTACATGTAAGATTTTAAAGTCCAGGTTATCAATGTCACCTTTCAAAGGTATCTTGTATCGTCCTCTCCCTTTCCTTTTGTTTTTCTCCATCTCTTAGTGTGGCACATTAACATTATAACAAAATGCACGGAATCAGTTTGAATCTGGTGATATTTCATTTTGAAAAGGTGGATTTTATTCGTTAATTCTTGGTCCCTTCTGTAGCTGGCTACATGCAGCAACCTTAACTTTATATCTGGATGAACGCAATGAAGAGATAAAAAGGAAAAAGGATGTGGTGGTGAAGGTGTAAATGCGCAGTGGGATGTAAATTATCTTCTTATTACTAAAAAAGTCATTCCATACAGTCACTGGAAGCAACACCGGGCTGCAGCACATGAAAAATGAACTCATTCAGTAGTAATATGCACTAATCTACCTATCAGATTTTATTACTCAATAACTCAATAACTTTAACACCTGAATCTAACTCTGTTCATTACTTTGTGAGTAAAAGCTGACATAATATAAACTTTTTAAAGCATTATAAATAATAGAAATTAAGCAGAAATTTAAGAATTAAAAAAACTTTAGCAGAGCCATAAGTTTTCACATTGAGAACTGCTTGTGATGTCGCCTGAAAATAGTATTTTCTTTTACCTTGGACTACTTTTAGAGGTAGGAAACTTTCACAATGGGAGAAGAAGAATGATGAATTAGATCTGGACAGGAGTGCATAAAGTGGCTTTAAAATGATTAATTCTGCAGTAGATTTTTAAAAATACATGTATTTTCTCAGTATTATGCAGTTTTAATAGTTTTAAGAAATCTCAGCATGTAAGAGTTGACCGTGTAATTCCTGACTGAAAAACTGAAAACCATTTCCTCTGAAAACAAAAGAAAACAAATCATCAGCAGAAAAAGTAACAAATCACAGGAAATTCACTGCTCTACCTTTTCAGTTTCTTTGGTTGCTCTTTCCTGAGAAAAACATACATTTCACATTGCCGGCATATTAAGGCAGTTGATATAACCAGTCTAACAGTGCAGGCTGAGTATAGGCCAAGCACTGTTTTCACACTCAAGAGATTGTATTCCTGCTGTGAATAATGTGTATCATAGGGGATCGTGTTTGTCAGTATCATAAACGTAAGGTCTTGGTGCAAGTAAACAAGCACAGGGACCAGTTATTGATCTTTGTCATGCTCTCTGTCTCCGTTCCTCTTATGACAGAATAGGAAATTCCAAATGGAAGTGCCAATCACCATCGCTGAGCCGCAACTGTGTTTTAATATTCAGGTAGCTTCTTGTGAAAAGCTAGTAGAGTCAAATGTCAGTATTTCACAGCACAGCCACAATCCCACCTGTGATAAGCATCTAAATCAAAGAACACAAACTAAAATGAAAAAGGATGTTTGTTATGTATGATTTCCACGGGCAGCTTATACCGGAACCTGGAGGAGAAGAGCTTGTGGCTGGAGAGACAATAACCAGTGGCAGCAGGGAATCGGGTGAGACTTCAAAAAATGGTTGTTATCATATCAAACTAGTGTGACAGGAAATTCTGCCGCAGATGTTGTAGATAAATACTGTCTGTTAGCCACTGTATCATTGTTACGTTCCCCCCGAAGGGGTCTAGGCATATGAGTGAGGGGACCAGTAACAAATGAGTCCGGAATCAGAATGAAAAGGAAAACAGACAGAGTTGTTCTGTATTAATAGAACTTTATTACGAAATGGTACAGGTGGATTACAAACGACATTAACATTAACTTAAAGGGCCGGCAACGCCGTCTTACCAACAACGCCAAAGAAACAAAGAAAACGCTCGCAGCCACGAAAGGCAGGAGGACTACCAAACAAACACAATAAAAAAGGAGGCACTTCCCACACTTCCTACCCTACTCCCCACCACGGGGAGACACTCTCAGGGCCCACAAGCCCGTCTGCTCACTGGTCAGAAAGAGGCTGTCTGTCCAAAATCTAGCACAGAACCGCGTAGCGCCACCGAGGAAAAAGCCACACCAGAGAACACCCCACACCCTGCTCACAGCTCATCCCCAGCTTATATGACCTCCGAGAGGTGATTGCTGACTGGGCCCAGGTGGTAAATGAGTCCAATGAGCAGCAGCTGTGTCCTGGGGAGAGAGAAGAGCAAGAGAGAGACGGGGGGTGGAGCAAAAGAGGAGGAGGCGGAGAAAAACACCACGCCCACACAAGGGCAGTATCAGGAGGCCCAGCTAGGGCCGTAACACCCCCTCCCATAATTACAAACCAGTGGTTTGTCATAGAACGTCCTACCCAGCTTTTAAACATATCACCTACCATCCACCATAATAACGGTTAGGCATACCCTGCCGAATCTGCCAAGACCTTTTTGATGGGTTGAAAACACTGCACGGGGTTGGCTCAAGTCCCTCAACATAGTGTCCCAAATGACAGCCAAATGTTTTTTGAGCCATCACATATGGAGAACCCATCAGGCAGCTAGAAGGCCTTACAGCAACACTTCTCTGACGCTTCTTCGCTAGGTCATGGCAAAAGGCATGCTGGTTAGCCAGAGGTGCAGGTTGAAATGGTTGTGTCACACAATCTATCACACTGTAGGTCATCTGGACCCGAGAGACCGTCATCAGGTGGCAGATTACAATTAGTTGATCTCTGACAGTGACCAAATGACACCACTGAGCAATTATGCTCCAACTGTTGCCTAGGACTGGCAACTTTGTCGGTTTGTGAACCACAGTTCACTCTTTTGAAAGCAGATCGACTTTGCTTTGAGTTTGCTTTCAAACAGTGAGCAACCAGGTGGCCAGGTTTGTGGCAGAAGAAACAGAGCTTTGTTTTGGCTCTTGAAACCACGCCTGTATCGGCTTTGTTAGCTGGCACACTCCTAACTCTCAAGACTGACTGTTTCTGTTTGTAGGCTCCACAATTTGCTATTAAATGGCCAGACTTTAAACAAAAAAAACACTTTCGTTTCACACTGGAATGGGACACAAGTACCTCACCCTTTCGGTACTGTGTAGCTGGCACATCACTAACCTTCACTGGGGCATCGCGCCGGTCATACCTACTGACACTGGTTTTATGGACGAGCGCGAACTCATCAGCCAGCGTCGCAGCCTGCTGTAGCGAGGAAACCTTCTGTTCATTAATATATACCGCGATGCGCTCAGCAATGCAGTTCTTAAATTCCTCTATGAGCATTAGTTCCCGGATCGAAGCCAGGTCAGTGGCTTTGCAGGCCGCACACCACCGATCGAAAAGAACACCTTTTTCCCTGGCGAAATCAAGATAGGACTGACCCTGACCTCTTCTCAACCCCCGGAAACGCTGCCTATAGGCTTCTGGGACCAGCTCATAGGCCAGCAGGATAGCCCTTTTCAGCTTGTCATAGTCCAAGCTGTCCTCAGCTGACAACGAGGAACAAACTCCTTGAGCCTTACCCGCCAGCTTACATTGGAGCAAAATGGCCCATGAATCCCGTGGCCAGTGCAAGGCCGTGGCTATTCGTTCAAACGACTCGAAGTAGCTGTCGACCTCAGTGTCACGGAACATCGGAACCAGACGACTGTTTTTCCCTACGTCAAACGGGGTGTCCGCCTGACGAATGGAGGCGGTCGGAGGAAGGGAAACCTGCCGGAGTTCCAGCTGTCGCAACCTCACAGCTGTCTCTGCCTCCACCTCCACCTTCCTCAATTCGACCTCCCTAGCCCTAGCCAGTTCCGCGTCCAAACGCCTAAGCTCTAGCTCCCTTTTCAGCTGGAACTCTCTCTCACGCTGCTCCTTCTCCAGCTGGAGACGAGCCAGACGGACACGGAGCTTAGCATCCAGCTTCGAGCCTTCACTTGATTCAATGGAGAGGGGTTCGAAGCGAGGCACTGTCATGGGTTTGTTCTCAGGCAGCCCCTGATCAACAGGTGTCGACACCAATGGACCTACAGCTTGAGCTGGCGCCTGCAGAACGGGCTGAGACGCTGCACCACGCTCACCCTTAAACACTGCAATATCAAAGGTAGCCATTGACTCTAAAACAAAAACTACCTGAGGCTAACAATAACAACAAAGAAGCACCACCTCCAATACACAAATGAGAAACAGGCAGAAAAAGTGTGGCCACAGGTTAACCAATAAATAAAAGTACCGCCGACCCTCTCCCCAGACCTGCCTACTAAAATCTTAGCCTAGTTAGCTTCTGGAGTGTACCAGGCTCGAGGCAACTTTAAAGGCTAAGCATCAAGTGCACAAAGCACCGACAAGCCTACCCCCGACAGGGAACTAATCCCCACCCGGGATTACTCCGAAAATAACAAAGGAAAAATAAAAAATGAGTGCCTGAAGGAGGAGCTTACGCTCAGCTAGACACTCCCCTTTGCTAACTGGAGAGAGAGCGCAGCAGATACCATACAACTAAACAAGCCACCGGCAAACAACTCACTAAAACTCAATTGTTGTTCCTTCCATTCATATCCCGGACGAGCCCCCACATTGTTACGTTCCCCCCAAAGGGGTCTAGGCATATGAGTGAGGGGACCAGTAACAAATGAGTCCGGAATCAGAATGAAAAGGAAAACAGAGTTGTTCTGTATTAATAGAACTTTATTACAAAATGGTACAGGTGGATTACAAACGACATTAACATTAACTCAAAGGGCCGGCAACACCGTCTTACCAACAACGCCAAAGAAACAAAGAAAACGCTCGCAGCCACGAAAGGCAGGAGGACTACCAAACAAACACAATAAAAAAGGAGGCACTTCCCACACGTCCTACCCTACTCCCCACCACGGGGAGACACTCTCAGGGCCCACAAGCCCGTCTGCTCACTGGTCAGAAAGAGGCTGTCTGTCCAAAATCTAGCACAGAACCGCGTAGCGCCACCGAGGAAAAAGCCACACCAGAGAACACCCCACACCCTGCTCACAGCTCATCCCCAGCTTATATGACCTCCGAGAGGTGATTGCTGACTGGGCCCAGGTGGTAAATGAGTCCAATGAGCAGCAGCTGTGTCCTGGGGAGAGAGAAGAGCAAGAGAGAGACGGGGGGTGGAGCAAAAGAGGAGGAGGCGGAGAAAAACACCACGCCCACACAAGGGCAGTATCAGGAGGCCCAGCTAGGGCCGTAACAATCATATTATAGTACGAGAGTATCTGTGAGCCTGTTTCAAACTGTGGTGATGCTGTGTGAAGTGTAAATAAAATACAGTGCTTAGAATAAAAAACCTAAAAAGGAAAAACTATGAAGAAAATATCAAACAATTAAAAGTTGTTTTTAAAATACGTTTTCTCTGTATTATGTATTTATTTTGTGTTTAATACCAGGAACAAATGCCATAAAGAAACAATGATCCAAATGATTGGAAAAGGTGAAACATACATTAAGTTTATTGGTAACATGATCTGAAGTAAAAAAGAAATAAGTGGGGAAAGAGTGAGTGTGCAAACTGCAACAAAACAGAAGATTGTAAAGAATTTGGCAATTTCATCATATATGGTACATAGTATCATTTTAAAAAAAAGTAAATATAAACAATCATTTGAAGCCACAAAGCTGAAAAAAAAAACTTCCAAAAACATCCGAGAACACTGTATGTGCTCAGCAAGACTGCTGCATCCTCAAAAAAGGTAAAACTTCTGCATGCAAAGAAACATGCACATATAAGGTACAAAAGCTTTCTCCTGTCGTAAACTCATTTAAGATGGATGGAGGTCAAGTGGAAAACTCTTGTGGGCTGACAAATCAAAAATTTAAATCCCTTCTAGAAATCTTCACAAACTGCATCCTCCCTGCTAAAGAGGAGGGGAACAGTCAGACTTGGTTATTTACACATTCTGCATCTATTGCAAACCCACAGCTCTGCACGAAAGTCCACGGTGGTTAAGTCCAGACCTGTCACCCTTTGATGGACAAAGGAAGATCGTAAAATGAAAAAAATATGACAAACAAGGCCTCAAACTTCTAGTAGCTCATTTGAACCATTAGGAAAACATTTCACTTTTAAAACTCTAGTGGCAGCCTCCTCAGTTCTCAAACACAGACTGTTGTTCGAAAAGGTGATGCAACAATGTGGTAAACACTCCCTGTGTCCCAACTTTTTGAAATGTGTTTCTGGCATCACAATAAGCAGACATTTTTACTAAAAAACAAACAATACAGTTTCTCAGTTTCGATATTTTAAATGTTGTCTGTACTTCAAATATTCATAATATTCATAATATTTTTAAATATAGAATATAAATCATTACAGTAGGAAATCATTGTTTGTTTGTTTGTGTTTTAGTTTAGTTTAGTTTGCTTTGTTTTAAACTCAGATTCCCAAATTTGGAAATAAACCTGCATCTGCCAAATAACTGCATCCTTGAGCTCCCTCTTTTATTCTCAAGTTATTTATTTCAGTCATGTCTTATATTGAGTTACACAAACAAATAGAAAGTTCTTTTCTGTTACTTATAGACAGGAAAATGCTTAAGAGAGCTTTTGGAGCTCCATCACATCTGGGAGAACAGGTGGCGAGAAGACGCCCTGGGGAAACTCCACTGGAGCAGACCTGGCCCGTAGGCAGCCTCAGGTACCACGGCTGTCTCGCCAAAATGACAGGAATGAAGCAATTTTACTTTCCCTGTGATCATTTCATATGTGGGTTGAGTCCAATTTTTCTTTTTCTTCAGATGTGTCCTTCAATTAAAACTCTAAAAATAGATTATTAAAATTTTAGTATTGTCATTATCCATATATATCTATATCTATATAAATAAATAAATAAATAAATAAAGGAACAAATGTAATCAGTATAGCAGCATATAGCCAGTTAACTCTCTGGGATATTGATCTGGTCAGTTAAGTATCAGAGGGGGTTGCTAATCAGTTTCAGGTGCTTTCATGTTAATCAAATTAACCACAGGTGCACAACAATGAGACAACCCTCAAACAGGAATGGTTTTACAGCTGGAACCCACTGACATTTTTTTTTTTTTACCAGTTTTCACTCGTTTTGCATTTGGTCATGTATAGGAATTTCTTTTACTTATGTATTAATCACATTATTTTATTGTATAATGCCTTGGTGCCACTGGATTTTAACATGTCTTACACTCATACAGTAAGACAAATGGTGAGGGTCTAGTTAGGAAGTTGGGGGAAGCAGACAATTCCACAGGAAGAATCTTTTGTCTCTTTGAGGACTCTGGGAGGTAGCAAGGGAGTGTGAACGTTAAGGTGTGAAACAGCTGTGTACTGCCTTTTGTTCCTGGAGAAGGTATTTAACTGAGAGCCATGTTAGACTCAGGGAGACTCTGTTGACCGTCTGCCCCGCGGTCATGTAGGCTGGCTTTCCACAAGCTTGGTTGTCTGTTCTTTGTGTGTTTTGATTAATTCTGTTGTTTTCATTCAAATTCCCGTGCTTTCATTCTATTTTTTTTGTTTTCATTCAAATTACATTCTTTTCATTCTAATTCCATTGTTTTCATTCAAATCCTGTTGTTTTCATTCAAATTATGTTGCTTTTATTCAAATTCTGTTCATTTCATTCAAATTCCATTGTTTTCATTCAAAATTTGTTGTTTTCATTCCAATTCTCTTCTTTTCAGTCTAATTCTACTCTTTTTATTCAAATTCTTTTGTTTTCATTCAAAATCTGTTCTTTTCATCCACATTCCGTTGTTTTCATTCAAATTCCGTTCTTTTCATTCAAATTCTCTTCTTTTCATTCAAATTCCGTTCTTTTCATTCAAATTCCGTTGTTTTCATTTTAATTCCGTTGTTTTCATTTTAATTCCGTTGTTTTCATTCAAATTCCGTTGTTTTCATTTTAATTCCGTTGTTTTCATTTTAATTCCGTTGTTTTCATTCAAATTCTGTTGTTTTCATTCAAATTCCCGTGCTTTCATTCTAATGCTTTTGTTTTCATTCAAATTCCGTTCTTTTCAAATTCCGTTGTTTTCATTCAAATTCCGTTCTTTTCAAATTCCGTTGTTTTCATTCAAATTCCGTTGTTTTCATTCAAATTCCGTTGTTTTCATTCAAATTCCGTTGTTTTTATTCAAATTCCGTTCTTTTAATTCAAATTCTCTTCTTTTAATTCAAATTCTCTTCTTATCATTCAAATTCTCTTCTTTTCATTCACATTCCGTTGTTTTCATTTTAATTCCGTTGTTTTCATTTTAATTCCGTTGTTTTCATTCAAATTCTGTTGTTTTCATTCAAATTCTCTTCTTTTCATTCAAATTCTCTTCTTTTCATTCAAATTCTCTTCTTTTCATTCACATTCCGTTGTTTTCATTCAAATTCCGTTGTTTTCATTCAAATTCCGTTGTTTTCATTCAAATTCCGTTGTTTTCATTCAAATTCCGTTGTTTTCATTCTAATGCTTTTGTTTTCATTCAAATTCCGTTCTTTTCAAATTCCGTTGTTTTCATTCAAATTCCGTTCTTTTCAAATTCCGTTGTTTTCATTCAAATTCCGTTGTTTTCATTCAAATTCGATTCTTCTCATTCTAATTCTGTTCTTTTCATTTTAAAGAATGTTAGCTACCGCTCACCGCTCGTCTGCAGGCTTTATTTAATGGAAAACTTCCACAACATTCAGGGTCTGTGATAACATCGGTAGCAGGAGGCAATACCCGGACCCTACAGAGGTTGTACAGCTAGTCTTCTAGTGGGCCCTGTGCTCACTGCACCATGGAGCACAGATGGCCACGGAATACCAGAATTGGCAGGTCCAGTGGAAAAGTGTGCTTTTCATAGATGCAATCAGGTTCATCTTGAGCCTTGTGAAAGACATGAGAGGGTGTGGGGAAGAAGCTTATACTACTTGTAACATCATTCATTATGTGTTGGACACTCAGGGACGAACATTATGCCCAAACTGATCCCACAAATGTTCACCGGGGATTGAGGTCAGGACTGAAGGCCATTCCATCCTCTCCTGTCCTCCTCTCTAAATTTTGGAGATGATCTCCGATAGACCCTGCTCTGTGGGAGCGAGTGTTGTCATTTTGGAGGATAGAGTTCGCTCCCAGACTGTGGGGATATGGGATTAGGTGCTAAGTGCTGATAGGGTGAGGAAATGATCTTTTTACAGTGTCATCTTGTATGGAACTTGGCCTTCAATTTGGACACGATACTAGGGCTCAGTCCAAATAATGCTGGGGTTACAGCTTTAGGCACTTTGTTACTAGCAACCTCTACTAAAACATATAATTCTCTTCCATTTCTTTATTCAAATCTACAAAAAAGGATAAAGATAACACATTTTGACAGACATAGAGTACTTTTGCACCAACAAAGAGATTCCCAAAGAGCTATTAGCTGAAAACTAATATAACTCAGCATGCTGTGCAGTGTGTCGTTAGAAAAAAGTTCTGGACAAGTGGCGAACAAAAGAAAAGAAGGACAGGCCTAAAAAGCTATCCTCAGCAAATGAACAGTCCACTGCAAGACCAAACTTATTTAGGCTAGTTTGGTGCGTCACATCTAATTTGTTTCAAAAATTTTTATTTTTTTTCACAAATGATTTTTTTTTTTTTTAGACACAAAAATCACTTGTGTCTAAAAATTACTTTTTATGCAAAGTAATGTTTAGGGTACAAACTGATTTATTTTATCACAGTATGAACAAATAAAAAGCGATGGCTTCTTCTACTGTGAATAGAAGCCATCGCTTCTATTCACAGTAACCCAAAGTGAATATTGAATTCACTTTGGGTTACTGTATAAAAGTTGGAATCAAAGTTACTTTAAAGTTTTGGTATTGTTACAGTCAAGTGCCATTTCTCAGAACATTTCTCTTTCAATATAAAAATAAAAATATTCCAGTAAAGATGCTCTCTAATTTAACTTGTAAGAAAGTGTTAGTTTATCAGAAAAAGTTAATTATTTGAATAACAGAGAAAATGCCACCCGCTTCTATAGCATTACTTAAGGCTGCACGTACCAGTACTTACTGCCACTTCTTTTACGCATGGTTACATTTGAGTCAACGAACTTAAAAATTACAACTCCAGCACATCTTAGCTTTGTGAGGGCTCATGTTTCACTGACAGTTCCTTCAGCTACTTTACACCAAGATAAAGCCAAGAACAGGTTGTATTCCAGCACTTTTCACTGCTCTGACTGCAGCCTTGACAGTAATTGTGTAGTCTGTTGAAAAGGGTGTAAAACTGGGTTCCCACTTCGACATGGAAGTAATTTTATCCCTGCAAAGATAAAATGATAAAACTTCTGGGCAACTGCTATTTTTTGTCTTGAAACTGGCCAGCCTGGAAGAGAATAAATTACACCTCGTGTGCATTCTGCATCAGACCTCAAACTCCATTCAGCACTTAAGAATATCTGCAGCTCCACCTCTCACTGATTTATGGAGTATCATGTACACACAGAAAACAAAAATGCTGTTTCTCTTCTAAACTGAATTTCATGTTTGGGTTTTGTAAAATACTGTGTTTATAGTTTTGTTGTAGTATTGCTACGAAACTGAAAGAAAATTACAACGTAGGTAGACTATTTCTCTGAACTGAATAGTAATTTTGTGTACCAGGAGTTCAATGGTCGCAATCAAAGACTGTTGCTCTCCCTTTATGGTAATCATATTTCTCTGGGAGCATTCAGTCTGTTGTGAACTGTTTCACAATGCCTTATTGCAGTTTCCAGTGACCCATTTTGGTGGTGTGCCACTTGCTTGAGTCCCACCAGCAGACTGAAGTTTTCCATCAAACACTAGGTGTCAGTATCTGGACTACGACCCCTCTTGGAAGTAGATAATGCAGTTCAGTGTTTAGAGTGTAGCTAGAGTTGAGCATATTATATGATGGCCAAAATCATCCATTGATCCATCCATTGATCCAATTCAATTCAATTCTATTCTATTTACATAGTGCCAAATCACAACAAAAGTCGCCTCAAGGTGCTTCATTGGTACAGAGAAAAACCCAACAATCATATGACCCCCTATGAGCAAGCACTTTTGGCGACAGTGGGAAGGAAAAACTCCCTTTTAACAGGAAGAAACCTCCGGCAGAACCAGGCTCAGGGAGGGGCGCCCATCTGCTGTGACCGGTTGGGGTGAGAGAAGGAAAACAGGATATAAGACATGCTGTGGAAGAGAGACAGAGGTTAATAACATCCATCCATCCATCCTTCCATCCTCTGCCGTTTAACTGCAAAGATGCCAAAACCTCAGCTGCTTCATTGCCCGAGGAAGTCAACAGAACCACATCATCTACCAAAAAACAATGAAATTCTGCACCCCTTGGCTGTGCCTAGTAATCAAATAACTGTGACAAAGGGCCACCCTGGTGGGGTCCCGCACCAGGCTCTGGCAACCGTTGTACACCTTAGACCAGCAGTGTTGAACTCCAGGCCTTGAGGGCCAGTGTCCTGCAGGTTTTAGATATCACCCTGTTTCAACTCACCTAAATCAAATGATTAGTTCATTACCAGGCTTCTTGGAGAACTTCAACACATGTTGAGGAGGTGATTTAGCCATTTAAATCAGCTGTGTTGGATCAAGGACACATCTAAAACCTGCAAGACACCGGCCCTCGAGGCCTGGAGTTCGACACCTGTTATAGACTGTTATAGAGGGAATGATGAGAAGCGTGATCCCTTTAAAATTGGAACAAACCTTCAGGTCCCCCTTACTGAAAAGGGGTACCACCACCCGAGTCTGCCAATCCAGGGGCACTGTCCCTGTCTTTCACAAAATCTTGTAGAGGCATGTCAACTACAACAACCACAACATCCGGGGAAACTCAGGGTGAATCTTGCCACTCAGGTTCTGATTAATTTGATATCCTAATCTTGATGACCTCCACCAGTGATGGGCAAATCACCCCTTTGTGTCTGGACTTTGTGTGAGTGAGATTTAGGAGCTCATTAAAGTATTCCTTTCACAACTAGTTGAAGACAACAGAGTCCCTCAGACCTCACTATATACAGTGTGGGAAGGACACTGCTTCCCCCTCCTGAGTTGTGTGATGGTTTGCCAACTAAAAGGGTTGCTTCATGACTTCACTTATCTCCTCCACTTAGGATTTTTCCTTGGCTACTGCAAGAGCAGTGCCTGCCTGCTGGTACCTCTTTGCCACATCTGGAGTCTTGCAAACTAACCATGCTCAATAGAACTCCTTCAGATTGATGGCTCCCTTCACCTCCGGTGTTCACTATCTGGTTGGGGGATTACCACCACAACCCACATCAACCACCATGTTTCCAGCGCTTTAAACAGCCACCTCAGCAATGGAGGCAAAGAACATGGTCAACTTGGACTTCCCCATTATGGTTTCTGCAAGAAATTCCCAGGACCTACTCACTGTCCATTTGGGTTCACCAAGCCTATCCAGCATTCTCCCCCACCACCTAATCTAACTTACTAGAAGGTGGTGATCAGCTAATATCTCTGCTTCCCTCTTCACTTCAGTGTCCAGAACATACCACTACAGATCTGAGGATACTATTAGGAAATCAATCATTGACCTTTGGCCTATGGTGCCCCATGCAGAAATCTTTCTAACCCAACAAAGTGTTAGTGATGCACACACTGTGGATAACACAGAAGTCAGACAACAAAACACCATTCAGGTTCAAGCTGGGCAGACCATTCCTCCCAAGGGCCAAGCAGCTCTTGTAGGTAGACTTATATTATATTATATTATATATTATATCTTATATTAAACAGGTCTGTACAAATACAGGACTTCCAGACAATTAAAATCATTTTGAATCTATGCTAAACTGCAGTTGAATAACATTAAACTGGAATTGAATTCTGTTTGTAGTAGGCTGTGGATCATTTATGTGCATACTATACATATTAAATCTTCTGAAAAGGATAGATAACAGTGTCCCAAAAATACACAGATGATTAGCTTACAGAGCAGATGATAAAACAGTTCCATAAAAACGAGTCTCCTTTGCTGACCTAATTTTGTATTGATTTTTATCTCCATTAAAACAAAAGTTGGAAAACAAACATTGTGCGCAGATTAGAAGGGTGGCTGCATCTAGAGCTCCCAGACTGGCACAGTGCTTATCATTTGAACACACGGTCGGAGAGGAGATGTGCACTTAACATCAAAGCTGATCAGATATTATAACTTCATGTCAGGCATTTTGCTGCTATTGTACTTAGAATTATTATACCTTCTGTGCCTTTGAAGGTTGCCTGTAGTATTTGGTCTTTTACACAATATGTTCTGTCTCTCACATGCTGTAAAGTGAAGTAAACCTCAGTGTGAAATATTAACCTTTTTTCGCTCTTGTGTTTTTCTAGCTCGGGGTACATTTTGCATTAGAGACAAATACAATGAAATCCATCATCTGTTCACAATAAAAGCCCTCTTCTCAAAACATTCATCTCAAAATAAGTAAGAAAATGGATTGTCACGTGAATTATAGACTTTAGGTGCAATAAAATTTCAGCATAATTTCCTTTTACACCCACCTTGTCATAGTCAACTACAAGACATCAAGTTCTGGTGTCGGAAATGATGATTATAATCTCAAAATAGTCATCTTTCTTGGTCATCAGGACAATACAATGTGTTTCCAGCAGCGTAAAGAGAATGTTATTCGAGGTTAGGATTAGAGACACGCGATTAAGCTTGTCATGCTACATGCTGCTGGGATTGTGTATATGATCATTTTTGCTCCTGCTGATGCTTTCATTTTGCAGTGGCACTACCATTACCGGCATAATTGCATCTCCAAACCGCCCAGAGATGCGTCCTTGTTGCAAAATCCATTAGCACACCACAACACTCTGCCCCTGGGACGAGGGATGGGGTTTCCAGCAAGGCCTGATATCACTCCGTGAGAGTGAATAAAACATGGACACTTTCCTCCTCTTAGCCTGCTCATCATTGATTGTCTTGGCGAGACGATGAAAAGAATGGAAGAGTAAACTGAAAATCGTCAACACCTTGTGTGTCTTTGAATGCAAAAACTTTTGCAAACACATTAAGCAACTCCATTAGTGTACAGTTTTTGACATATATTTGCTAAAGAAGTTACTGGAAAGAGTTTGATATAAGAGCAACAACCTCGCGATGCTCCTTATTTATGAAAAAATAATGTTTTCATTCTTTACTGGATATTTTTTCTTTCAATTATGTGAAAATCAAACAACCTATTTCAATGCAACGCGAAGAGCATTTCTCAATTTTCTTATGTGGGTCCCTGGAGAAAGCCACTGCCTGCTTTCTTGCCTCAAGTATTTTCCTAGCTTCATCCCACACTGCCCTATATTGTGTGTTATGTAATACTTACACACCACCTGAGGGCATCGGTTCTTCCAGTGGCAGGGGAAATCTCATAAACAACCACTCTCATTTTTGTTTTGAATTAGGCTTGATATTAACTTCTTTACACATGGTCTCAAACTTGAGACATAAGAGTCAAAACTTTATAAAATGAGAAATGAGCTCTGGAATATTGCAAGTGCATAATATATGAATCTCCAATAAGACAATGTATAATTCACAAAGCACGTCATAAACCTTGCAGGAAATTAAAGTGGCCCTTTCTTGCAATTACTGCACACTGAGGCAATTAAAGAGTTTAAAGTCCTCTGTGTAGGCTCAGTCATTACAAAAGTTTACACTGAATTTAACATCTCAAAGAAAACCAGCAGCAGACTGTAAGCAAGCTAGGCCAGCTTCAAAACACTCCGAAGAATTTTGCAAGGAGCATTCACTGCATAAAAAGTGGGCTTTCTGTTAGTAAGATGCACTGCCGTGGGAGTGCTGGTTCACAACTGTTAACTAGAATTTATAATGTAAATGGAATATGTGGCAACTGACAAGCTTGGGGATTAACTTCCCCGCCTGTAAGCCTAGAGCTGATATTCACATGTGAATGAAAATGCTGTGAGCTATACACTTCGAGATTGTAGGGGGCGCCACTGCTCTAAGTTTCTTAAAGAGGACGCTTAGACGTGAAGCAAATGTATGTTTCTTGTAACACTTATGCTTATTGTGCTTATTGTACACATAATATTCAACATGAATGTTAATATTATTATTAGTAATAGTATTATTGTTAAGATCTCATTTCATCCTGCATGCTTGGCTGGTTCTATGTGATTTACTTGAGAAACAATGCTAATGAATATTTATATTTTTAGCCATGTTGAGCTCTAGAGCTCTCTCTGCTGCTGTCTATAGGTCACTCTTATTTTACTTTTGGCTTTTAGGACTCTCCTTCTCTCTTTCTTCACTGTCTTTACTTCCTTAGACAGTTGGACTCATCTTCTTTTTTCTTTTCCAGCATCAACCATTTTCAGCTACCTTTGAAAACAACCAATACCTCCTGGATAAAACAAAAATGGTCTGCTCTTCCTGTTCTTCCTGCTACCCAGGCTTCATTTTCCTCAGAGAGTTTGTAGAACGAGGAAGGCAGAGGAGTTGCATGGTGAAAGAAGACCTTGTAGGCAACCAATCTAAAGATCAATCATGAAAGTTTTTGTTTGCCCATTCAAGGTTTTAAAAAAAAAAATAGATCCATAAACACAGACAACCACTCATACTCACACTCATACCTACAGTCATGTTACTTAACTAAGCCCCATGCATGTCTCTGGACTGTGGGAAGATACTGGAGTACCCGCAGAGATTATGCACTCTGCACAGGAAGGTCCCAGACTGGATTTGAACCCACTGTGAGGCAACAGTGCTAACCACCATGCCACCCTAAGCACTACTGATATGATCACATACTGTGTGATAATTGCTGCATGAGTGACCAGGGGAGGAGTAGAGTTTAGATGTGTAAACTACAGGGAAAATAGATAGCACTAGAACATAAGATGAGCACAAAAGCAGAGTTGTAATATTGCGTTAAACGTTCAGCTTGATTTCAAAGAAATATGAAGAAGAATGCAAAGGTGAATAATAGCATAATACAACACGTTGCATGTTGGAATTTAAAGTTTGAACATGTGAACCCGACTGTGACAGTGTGATTTTGCATCTGTGATGATTCAAGTATCAGCAATTAGGCTACTATTATGCACCTATCTTCACCACTCGTCTGGCAAATGTAATTAACTTAGTTTCCTCTTGCCCACTTACACTTGCTGCATCAAGGAAAAAATGCTCCTTGTTGGGATTTTGCTGTTTGCAACATGACACATCATTTACAGCTACAACTGTGCACAATGAATTTAGAGTGTCGCGAAGCAACATGCATCAATATACTGAAATGCATTTACAATTCTTAGCTCCCTGTGGTCCACCACACTCTCACATCCATACAGAATTTGACATACAAGCAATTTACTCTTGGTGCTGTAATTTGTCTCTTTTTAAATGAGGGTTTGGTGGATGACAAAAAGAGCTTAAGGGGGCAGAGTTTGAAATTTTCTATGGGCAGTTCCATTCACACAGATGACTGCTAAATATAAAAAAAAAAAAACACAAAGTTTTCACTAAAAGCCTTTCAATATTACCTAAAAATGTCTTGCATGTTGTTACATTTCACTACAGAGATGACACAGTGACAATGGCACAGCGAGACAATGGAATTAGCTGAACTTGTTACAGGATTTGCTAATGACAGCAAAAGCCCAGCTCTTCCTAGAATAAATAAACAATTTTAAGAGTGTCCATATGGCCTCTTGGCTGCTAAGTTACCGAACAGACACACACTCAGACGTGCACACACGCTGTAGCACTGGTAGTTCCGTCTGCCTTGCTGGGACTACTCACCACTCCAGTCACAGCTGTTCAATGGCGTCCCTTGTGGCTCTCTGCCAAACAAAATGTGCGTGGCAAGCCACAACCGCACAATGTTACCTTGCACAGTGAGGCGTGTTTGGCACAAATGAGTAAATAAAATGAAATGAAGAAGTGTATTCAACACTTAATTTGCCTCCCAAGAGTGAAAACATGTTGAAAGACAAAAGGAACAAGAAAAAGAATATTGAAAGCAGCTTTTGGTTGAAAAGATGGAAGTCCTACTGTAAACAGGGTTAAAAAACCCCAAAGGATTAGAAGAAAATGAGTTGCTTGCATGACGGCATAAATCAGTGGGAGGCATTCTAATGGAAAGTTGGGCCCTCTACTGAGAGCCTTATCAATCACAGAGATAGAGCTGCCACCGTATTGACTATGCACCAAACAAACAATATCTAGGATGAGTTCTAAGTGCTATTCCCAAAACAGACCACACTGTAGATCATTCCTCTGTCAACGTCTCTTGGGAGCATGTTGAATTACTGAGAAAGTGTATGTGTGTGAGTGCAGAGCATGGTTACTTTGAAAGGAACCAAGATCATCGTTCCTTTGCTGCAAACATCACCACAGGCTGCATTTATTGTAAAATATCAGACTGCAACAATCTCTTAAGAGAGGCCAGTTTTACAAAACTATGCAAACTGTGTGGGAGTCTGATGCTAATGACATTTGTATAATGCAAAAGTGTTCCTATTATGACTACTGGCTCAGGCTCAGACCTTAGCAAAATGTATGAAATGAATGTGACTGTGTTGTGTTAGTGAGTCATACATTTGGCTCCCTAGTATTTCTATGATATATATTCCTGTGACTGATTTATATAACCCAATTCATTAAGTTGTAATGCCTCTCCATGCAAATACTGTTTATTTATAATTTGAAAAGAGGTGAAAGATAGGAAAGGAAAACGTAGAACAGGTTTATAAAAATGACATTTTTACATTTAAATTTCTCATCCACTAAGACTTTTCTATTTAGTCTGCTTTATCGTTCTTCCATACTTAGTGTCAAGGTTTCAAGTGCGGGACTCACCCTGAGTAAAAGTCAAAAGGTGGTTTATTTACAATGGTGACACCGGGTGGAATATACTGTATACAGTGCAGGGAGAGAAACAGGGGTCCAGGGCAGCCAATGAAAGATCCGTGTAGGGAAGGTCCAAACTCCTCTTCTCACAGCCAGTGACTCACAACAACTCACAACTTTTGCAGGGTACAGGGAGGAGGTTGAGATTTGATAGGGTGTTCTTGTCCAATATTTTCATGTGTGTGCGGGTGCACGGGTATGTTGGTATGGGTATATATTCGGGGTGCAACAATACTCGTATCGATATTGAACCTGTCGAGTGCAGCCTAGGCAGTTAGCTTGTTAATGTGTTGACGCCGTCCAGCCCCACGCACGGGGCGATCCGCGGTAACTTGTTAACGGAGATTTGCCGCGTTATGGCGTTAATGTAATTTTAACGAGATTAACACTGACAGCACTAGTGGGAACACAACAATAATGACTGCACATTTACACCGACATCATCCTAGTGCAAAGACAAGTGGAAGCAGACAAAAACAACAAGCACGCATGCTACAAACTTTACCCGAGTCATTTAGACAGCCGTTAGCACGTGATTCTCCTTATGGGGACCTGATATGTTTAATATGCTGCTGAGAGTATACCCCAGAAGAAGCGTATAGTATAGCTTTTATTTTGGAAAGAGCCATTTCTCTGTAATAAACGCTCTTTTCCAAAGATGAGTGATTTCTCCATCAGATAGATTTATTTTTTTTTTTATTATTTTGTCGTTCAATATTGGTATGAGTATTGTTGCACCCCTAATATCTCTCTCTCTCTCTCTCTCTCTCTTATATATATATATATATGTATATATATATATACATACATACATACATACATACATACATATATATATATATATATATATATATATATATATATATATATATATATATATATATATATACATATATATATATATATTAGGGGTGCAACGATACACAAAATTCACGGTTTGGTTCGGTTCGATACTTTGGTGTCACGGTTCGATATTTTTTCGATACAAAAAAAATGTTCATGCATTTTTAATTTGTCATTTATTAAAATTATAAATATATATTTTAACTCAAAAGTACAGTTTTTAAATTTAACCCTAACCCTTGTGCGCGTTTTTTATTTTGACAGCGAATGCGCACCTGCGGACCACTTATGTGCAGCCCTGGTTATATAGCTCGTCATATTGCAGCCACAGAAATTATTTTGTCCATGAAACCATAAAGCTGCACTTTCTTTTTGCCTTATAGTCTGATTTGTCATAACTTCTCCGTTTTGTGGTAAGCTTTTCTTTGGCTGTCACTTCTTCACCCTGACCTGTCTTATTTGGCTCAGCAGAACTAAAATATATATACTGCTACTTTTACACACGCACTCACATAAGCTCAGCGATTTTCTGCGCGATCAACCTCTCACATGTTTAAGCTTGCTGTGGGAGATTTCACTTGTCATGTTTGCCTAGTAAGCTAACGATTAATAAGACGATGTCAGAGGAATTGGTGCACAAATTATCATCACTCACAGATCAGTGCTGTCGCTCTCTATACACAGTTCGCACGATTGCAAAGTGAAAGCAAAAAAACAAGCGCAAATTCAAACGCGACTTCAATATGTCACATATTGACAGTGGCTCACCGATGCCAATGACATAATTACCCAGCTACATTTCTGAAAGAATGCAAAAGCATTGACATATATTTTTCCTACAATAGCCCAACGGGCAGGGAAGAGATAGATTTTGGTAGCCCGACTGAAAAAATCGCTAGCTCCGGGACGTCGGGCTAGCGATATTGCAAGCCCTGTATCTGATTGAGGAATCACTCATCTTTGGAAAAGAGAGTTTATTACAGAGAAATGGGTCTTTCCAAAATAAAAGCTATACTATCCGCTTCTTCTGGGCTATATTCTCAGCAGCATAAGGAGAATCATGTGCTAACAGCTGTCTAAATGACTCGGCTAAAGTTAGTAGCATGCTTGTTGTTTTTGTCTTTGCACTAGGATGATGTTGGCGTAAATGTGCAGTCATATTCGTTGTGTTCCCACTAGTGCTTTCAGGTTAATCTCGTTGAAATGACCTTAACGCCACAACACGGCAAATCTCCGTTAACGAGCTACCGCCGATCGCTCCGTGCATGGGGCTAGACGGCCAACACGTTAACGAGCTAACTGCGCTAACACACTAGTTCACACCAATGTAATTGAGCATTGCATGGCACATCCAACATACTGTTTTACTTTAGTCCATGACTCGCTTACCTTCAGGGTCATACGTCACATGAAAACCAAAATAATTCCAAACGCCAGATCTGAATGAGGGTCAATTTGCCTGTTGCAAGGAGAGCTTAACTTCTGTCTCGCTAGCTTGCCCTGTGCTCTTCCTTCTGACTATGCTGTCTGTGTGGAGCGCTCAGTGGATCTGCGCTCGACAGTGCAGCCTAGGCGGAGTAGTCGAACACAGATTCACTGAGCGCTCCACACAGACAGCATCGTCAGAAGGAAAATTGATAAAATAAATTACAAATGTTGTATTGTTCGATACATATGCGTACCGAACCGAAAGCACTGTATCGAACGGTTCAATATCGATACGAATATCGTTGCACCCCTAATATATATATATATATATATATATATATATATATATATATATATATATATATATATATATATATATATATATATATATATATATATATAGAGAGAGAGAGAGAGAGAGAGAGAGAAATAAAAATACATGTAACATATAATGTAATTGCAAGGAGGTATTTCTGTAGTCTATTGATTACTAGGTAGTGGAAAAGGGGTGGGATTAAATAAGTTCATGCTTCTTCCTGCTCCTCTTTGAACATGAAAGTTATTTGTAGTTCAATCAAACAATCCACAATCCAATTCTGTCCAAGCTCACTTATGCTCATCCACTCGGGGTCCATGTGGTAGGGAAACGTGACCAGATTTTCTATGTAACTTCTATATGCATCTTTGTACTGCTCTGTTTGTGCGGCCCCATCATTGATTTGATGGATTTCCTTCCCTGTTTCCCTTTCCACTCCAATTATAACCTAATCACCAAAGCTAAGGTTTTAGCCATCTATGTCATGGTCCTTGTTTGATCCTTGCTGTCTAGTTTGAAGTTAGTTCTTAGTTTATATATTCTAGTCTGAGTTTCTGTTAAGATTCAGTTTTAGATTCCTGTTTTGTTTTCTTTATAATCAACTGTTTTTGATTCCTTGTAACATCACAGAGTCCAAGCTCTGTTTACTGCATGCCTGTTCTAGATGAGTTTTATTTTTCTGTGTTTTGCTGGTATTTTTCTTCATTTCTAGTACCGGTAGTAGTAATAGCCTCCCCAGTGTTTCTCTTCATGTCTCCCTTTGTCTCATACTGTGAGACAGAGGGAGGCAGTGGTGCCTTTCATTTCCTTCTCTTTTTAGTGATGAAGCTTATGCGTGCGTTCAATAAGGAAGATCTGTAATCATTCAGCTGTCTGCTTTCCCAGGTGTTTGGCTGCTAGTCTATCCATTACGTTACTTCCACTTTCTCACGCTGTAAAACTCAATGTTAGCATCATAGCTGTAGTCCAATCATCTTTCTGCGTGCCCTCTTCAAACCAATAAGATACCCCCCTCAGTCTTGTGTGATATTACACCTCATCCTTGTTGAGTTTGTGAATGAGTCCTCACGCTACCCCCTCTTTTGGTTATATTATCTGACTCCTTGAGGCAACACTGTGATCTCTAGTTAGAGCAGAGAGCAGGTAGCAGGTAGAAGAGAGCCTGGAGAGGCGGTCCATTTAAACTTGGACCGAAATGTTGGAGCCCAAAGGAAACACAGGCGCGAGCAGTAACACAGAGAGTGACTAAACTGTGAGAAGCATGGGAAGCATGATGTGGACTAAAAAGCAGGTCATCCAGAAAGATGACCTGCTTTTGGAGATGAAGCCATTTTCCCCACAAAGCACAACACTGCTTAAATTAGTGATTACAGTCCAGTGGAAGATGAAGAATTGTGATCAAATTCTGGTTAATTATCCTAAAAATAGCTCATTTCAACTTACCTATATACAGTTATATAACAGGACTTGTTTGGGGCTTGTGTTCTCCATCTTCGTGCATTGTAATTTCTCTGTTTTCATGAAGTACAATGCAAACATAGCATGATATGTGTCAACTTATCATGCTATGTTTTCCTATCAGAATTAAGAGTTTTAATTCCTATCAGAATTAAAACTCTTTTCCCAACAGGGTCAAATGATAAGGTAATAATGCAGGATGGATGAGAGCTGTCCTTCTGATCTGGGCTCAAGTGACAGTCAGGTACACCACCCTCAGACACCATGACATTGTTCTCCTTCAGAGCTGTCTGATATCCAACTTGTGATCCTGTAGCTGAATTGTTGTGTTTTACATTTTTCGTGTACCCATTTCCTCTCAGCCTCCATTGTCAACTTTTGCCACAGTTAGCAGTTTCTTGTATTTCCCAGAATTGCTTTTAACAGCTTTCAACAAAAGGGTTCCCTGTGCTGTAAACATGTAGGTGGAGAGAGTGATAGCAGTACTGCAGCAAGTCGGAGAAAAACAGAGAGAGAGAGACGCAAAAAGAGAACAATGGCATGAAATTGTACTGCTGTTCACCCTCTAAAATAAAACTTTTCCTGCTGGGCTCAGGCTAGTAGGGTCAAAGGAAACCCAGACCTGACATCCAAACAGGCAAAGCCTCTGTCTCCATATGCTTTTGTCCATTAATTGTATTCTCTGATGATGGGATCACCTTTGTTACAAGGTCCACATCCTTAAAGAAATTATCATCTTTATGGCCCAGGTTAAATTGGATCAAACCATTTGACTTTTGACAGTCAAAAAAACAATTAGATGTGCTTTTCTTTTAGCTGAAGATCAGACAATTTACCCAAAATACAGAAAGTGAAAAAAAAAAAAATCCCAGATTTTGCTCCTAATGGTGATTCATTACAGTTGTTTCAATTTTGATCCATATTGTATCTATTAAAATGGATTTTACATCCACCAGTGGGGGTCAGAATGGTCGTAGGCAATCTTAAAACTGTGTATTTTGTAGCTGAGCAGCAGTGACAGAGTTCAAAGGGGATTTTGACACTTGTATGAGATCTGCCTGGGTTCCCACCACATATGGCCATGTTCCCAGTGAGACAGACGTGTTGGTCTTTGAAGTGCCATGGGTAAATCTCTAAAAGACAGAGTAAAACAGTGTGTGGTTCTAATTGCAGTAATCATTGTCTCTAGAGATGCATTTAAACTACATGGATAAAGGTAACTGTGCCTTTCGCCTCGCTCTAGGTTTGCTACACCACCATCTGTGCTACGATGTTTAGCTGAAGAGCCATCAGGGAAATTCTGATGACCCTCAGCTCCTTACTTTGGACCATGTCCTGGTGGAGCGGCAGTGAGAGTGGATGTGTTCCTGCTACCCTGTGCATCTGACCTCCTCGTGTTATCACTTGTTGACTCTTGCTTTTACTAATTTATTTATTATTTATTATTAATTTATGTTAGGTTTTAATACCTAAAAGCAAATGTTTTTTCTTGTTGATTCTTGAGATTAAAACAGAAAGTGTTTAATCAAGTGTTAAAAATGCTTTAACTGCTTTGCTGACAGCGTGATAACATGTTAAATATCATGGAAACACAAAAGACCTGCGAGTAAAAATGTAATTGTTTCAGTGATGGATGCCAGCGAGAGCCCTATACCCAGCTGCAGCCAATCAGTGCATCTCACACACTTTGCTGGATACTGTCAGCGGGTCATGAGGTTAATGATTTTGTGCTTTGTCAAATCAGATTTATTATCGGAGCATGGATTAATTTGTCAGTATTGTGCGGTCCATTAAGACACCACCAAGCAAAGCCTTAATTAGAGAAACGTAATTGCAGTGATTACCACCCTCCTCTTGAGGCGTTGCAAATGGGTGGAGGAAAAGAAATCGCCACCAACTTTTGGGAGTGACACAAATTAAGCATGGCGCTCGGAGAAGTCGTACACTGCGACTGCATGTTGAGCCTTGCACTCGTCGTGCTTCCTCCAAGATGTGATTTCCTTAATCTCTTTGGACAGCCTGAACAAAATTACTGAGTGATTGCTCAAGTGTTGTTCACAAAGATAATGTTCTGTGTGGGAAAATCGCAACAAATTAAATTATTCCTACTGAGGGAGTATTGTTTTAGAGGGCTGGAAGCGCATGAAGTCGCAATCTTATGGAAGAGACACAAAAACAACCCCAAAACAAAGTTAGCTCTGTAGGCAGCACAAGTGCTTGTTTGTCTGTGACACTGATATGCATATGCAATCAGATGAAAGACTGGAAGGCTGCTTTTGGACTGGAGGGCAGAACTGAGATAGAGCAGCCAGAAGCACATTACCTTATCTCAACCTCTGCTCAGTGTTTTCTTTCTATGTGCTGTTCCCCAATGGTAATGTTTCCCTGCACCACCATTCTGCAGGTGAAGCTGAAAACACAAGCTGTTGTGTGGCTGTTAGGCTGGTTTACACCGTCTCAGTCTGCATTAAAATACTTTTGTATTTATATAGCTGCAGTCAAACTGAATTTGAATTCTAAAGCCACAGAGATTTATGCTTCAGCAGGGAGTCTATTAAGTTGAATTACATCCTGTCTCAGTGGTAGTTGATGCACCTTAATCAGAACTGGATCTCTGAAGCTGGAGAGAATTTAATGATGTATGAATGGATATATTTGCAATTTTTCCCTAAATCTAATGTCATATAAATACTTGCTATGCGTGCTATATATGTGGCCTCATCTGATAGTTGCTGTAATGTTTTGAGCAGCAAAAATCTTGTATCAAATTAAAGCTCAGCTTTAATGGGCTCCTCAGTTCATAAATGCTTGCAGAGTGTTGCAAAAGAAGCAATGGTGCATTACACAAGTAAACACAATGATGTCCAAAAAAAGCAAGGAAAAGGTGTTACAGATACAAATTTAAAATTTAATATGTTTTTTTAATCATTTTGATATATTTTATTTCTGCATTTTTCAATTAAATGATAAAAGAAAATCCTTTCATATCCATAATTGCATTGTTTTGTACATACCCACCTTTTTGCATGTGAATTAATAACCACAAAATCTAAGAAGTGGTTTCCAAAAACAAATAGTACATTTTGTAAAAACACATTTCATGTTGACATAAATTGCAAAGGTTTTAATAATGTAAATAAAACAAAATTTGCATCTTAAAATGTGCAGAAATCTTGGGTTTAGCAGCCCACTTTCACAGATGGTTTTGTCTGCGTCTGTGTGTGTTTGTGTGTTCTTAACAAGTCATATTTGTTACAATTTATCATATGAGATCAAACTAATTTATTGCGATTATTATATATAATATGGACTGTAATTTATGAATCTGCGTGAAAGCAACATTTAGCTGTAATTAAACAGGCTTATTTGTAGATGGCAGGCCAGTGTGCTTGGCATCCCATGAGATAACTGGAGATGGATATGTGTGGGTGGGGCAGGGTAGATGAAGCACAGAGAGGTCAGGTTTATCTTCACTGAAAACATGTCAGTTACATTTAATTGACAGGGTGCGTGTTAGAGTGCAGACTTACTGTTGCTTTCCCTCCAGATTTGCTGTCTATTTGTGTTTTTACTTGTTTGCTTCCTATCACTGTGAAAAATAATTTTAGTTTGAACTTTGGTGTGATGACACGAGGTCACTTGGAGATTCTCAACAGCTTTAAATGGCTAAGGTCTACAACTAGTGATTCCTTTTAGTGCTTTCTATCCACTGTGTAGTTCTGCAGAGATAAAAGATTAAAAAAAAAAAAGGTATTCTTTATATCTTTTATCTTGTGTTCCACTAGAACAGACACCAACAGCATAAAAGTAATGGAAATTTTACTACATTGTTGCAGGGATCAGTTTATCATGTTGACAGCTGGTGTCAGTCAAGTGTGTGACATTGTAAGAGACTGAAAAAAATAACAGAAGAAGACTAAACATCATTAAGTGAACAACAGAAGTTAACACAGTATAAACATGGTTGCACATTTATCAGAGGGATATTAAGCCTTACATACTGTTCCTTCACGATGTGGCTCAATTTGACCTGGATAATTTATATGTTTATAGGTTTTACAACGATCTTTTTGAGAGAAAACATCTATTTTCAGACAATATCATGTTTTGTTTTGCCTGGTTGGTGAATTGGTGGGATTCCATGTATATAACAATGTGTAACCATTTGATACTTTCCTTGCTATATCGTAAAAAAAATAAATAAATTAAAAAAAGAAAAATCAAAGCAACTACAATTTATATTTATAGACAGTAATTAATAATAATAATAATATAAGGGTTCCAGAATTACAGTAATCATCTGACGGAAACGGTTCATGCCCATATGATGAATCGAGGTTTTGGGTTTCACAAACTCTAAGGAGCAAAATAGTTTAGCTCCTTATCTGGTAAGTGCTCCACTTTGTTGCTTAGTTTCACCATTTAGTGTTGAGTAAGTACTCTTCAGAGTTTTCCTGCCCCTTTCTGCTGAAAATATTTGTAACTACAGCACAGCAAACTACTCCTACACTGCCAGACTGTTAAACCAAAAGAAACTATTGAAAGAGAGCTACAGTGTGAGATAGAAAGTGTGTGTTTCGAAACTGCACCATGCCTGAGTAGAAAGAAAACTTTCTTGCTTTGTGTCTAAGTAGTTCATAGATGGCTTCGAGAAGTCAATGTGGTTTTGGTTTGAATGGCAGAGCACACAAGATCAAAACTGTTGTCTGTGACTGATGAGTAGCTGCTGCCAGCCCTAATTGTAATACAGCAATTTGTCCTTGTCAAAGTACATATTTATCATCATGAAATCTTCTTTGGACACTGTCAAAGCTAGATGCCCACGTAATAGTTTAAACACAAAACCTTCACAGGTTTCTCTTCAACACAAATTGTCTTATTAATTGCTTGTTATTTGCTTTAACAGATTTATGCTTTAAAATGAAGAGCACTTTAAACAACCTTATAAAAACATATAATATGGATGCCACACTTATAAATTAAGGAAAAAATATAAAATCATAATCTAACATGTTATTGCAACATGTCTGATTGTATGCATATATCACTTCTTATTGTTACAAATAAAAATGCAGCTTTGATAAAAGTATTTACTACAGACCATTCGGGGCCATGGCTCTGCAGCTTTGCTGAACTAACACTATGATCGATTTCTGGTTTATTTATAAAAAACAGAAATTTCTTACAAAGCAATTTTATGCACAGAAGACTCATGACAGTAAGACAACTGAAAAAAGAGAAATGAGTTAAGAATAATCTTACACAAGAAGAAGAAGTAAATGCTTTATAATGCTTGGTGAATAATTACTATACCAATCAGGGCTGTAAAACAAATTTAAACCTGTGTTTAAAATATATTGATTTTGTATGATTTTTTAGATATAAGATTTCAGAATCAGCCTACCAAGAAGAATATTACATCAAAGTTTTGATGTTTCTTTCTGCTGTGCATTGACCCTGAGTCACAGGCCCAGCAAACATCTGACACAACCTTTGTTTTGACTTCTGCTGTTTCTTTCAGCTAACACGGAGAGATACCCTGATGTGTGTTCTGTCAGCTTGTGCTCGTGTCCGCCTGGGAAAGACCAAACGGTAATCTACAAAAGCACTGTGGTGAACTGTCAGGGTTGAAGCTTGTCCTGTTATCCTCCCCTCTGTATAAAAAAAAAACATGCTTTTCTCTTTGATGTACTGGCACCTCAGTGCTGCTGGGTATGATGCCCCCAGCTTTTCTTTGCATTCATCCCCTGTCAGTCCAACTGTCATCAGTCAAGAGTGTGCATAAATGAATCCTCTCCAGTCTGCATGAAACGGTTTTGTCACTCAGGACGAACACTCAGCACTACAAACATAATGCTGAAAAACAGAGTTCAGATGTTGATGTTGGTGTTTTTGACATATGTGTACAGGATGACAAGAGAAGCTCAAGGTGTTTTTATGGTTTGTAGAGTGCTAGGACAACTTTTCATCCAGCTTGAACTTGCATTTCTTATTCCCAGAATATATCAATTTCTTGCTCATCGAGTTTACTGCGGAGGTTGAAGATGGGCTCAGTGTTATTTGATAAGAAAGAAGAAGTACATTGGAAAGGTTAGATTTTTAAAGGTTATACCCTGATGACATCATTTTTTCTAAAGACTTAAATAACTTGGCTTTTTATGAAGAGCACCATTAAACACATTTTTATATCTAAGTAAAGTGAATGTTTTAGCAAGAATGCAACATTTAATATCAGAAAACGGATTTGTAACTGGAAGGTAGATTTTTGTAAGTTCAATTCAATTCAATTTTATTTATATAGCGCCAAATCACAACATAAGTCGCCTCAAGGCGCTTCATAGAAAGGAGTGTAAAAAACATTAGGACTAAGCAGCGTTCTGATATGGCCTTTTGTCTTTGTCACAGAGAAGGCTTCCGATACTGTTGAATGTTCTCACCTTTTCACTGCGTTGAAAAGGTTTATAGTTGGAAAAACACTTCAAAAAATTGGCTCATCTTATTTATAGAAAGCAAAGAGCAGCAAGCTTTGACAACCATATTTCACAGCCAATTATTATTAATTGGGGACTGTGTGTTGGTAAATGTGTCTTCTTAAAAGTGGGTGAGTGGGTTGTTGGTTTGCACTACAACCCTCCGTATTCTGACATTTTCTCTAACGCTATCACAGCAAGTATGACATCAGTGATATATGTATTATAGTGTTATTGTCCAGCAGAGTCTGTTTGTGTGCTTTTCTTTTTTATGATCAACAGAAAGCTTGTATTCTATCACTTGGTTGCCTACTAGTAATGCTTCTTATCAGATCTAGGTTAAAGCCAACAGATGACAAGTATATCAACATAAAAATGGCCGTTCTTTCTTTGAGACTGAGCAAAAATGAGAAGATAAAGATCAACTTGCAGTAAACAAAATGCTATCATAAGTGGCGCGTGCAAAGAATTCTATTTATCTTACTATTATTAGCTGAGGACACATACATCTTAATACAAGACCGTCTGTGAGGCAACCTCAATTTGATGCGGATGCTTGGAGTGCAGCAGGTGGGTGATCTGGTCTCCCAGGGTGGGTGTGGAGCTGCAGAGGCAAAGGCACCCGTGGTGTGATTGATGTGTTTGGAGAGGAGCCGCAGCACCTGTTTGAAAGACATGATCTGAGCCAGGATCAAGCGGCATTTTCTGGTAATGATCTCCAAAAGACACTTCGATTTTTATTCACATACAAATGCAGTGAAATAGAAATGAACATTCCCCTTGAATGTAGCTCTAAATGTAATTTTTTTCTAGTATAGGACGACTTTTAATATTGCTGTTCTGTATAATTACAAGATGTAATGAAAGGGTTGAATCGTTGCAAAGAAGCAATATTTTATGATGTCCATATTATTAACTGGTTTGATCAAACTAATGAGCAAAAAATGAAAATTATTATGTCAAAATTCAATTTCTACAAATTAAAAGAGTAGAGCCCTAATTGATATGGCAGAGAAATAACTTGTTTGTCTGGTCATACAACTTTAACCTTAACCTTAACTAGACTAAAAGACTAAAAACTATGACTGCAAAATTAGAACTTGGCCTTGGACATAGTATGAATTGGAATCCCCTTTGATAACTAGCTAAAGATACCAAGAGTTATGAAATGTAAACAGATTTAACAAGGTTAAATATCGACATATGAATCTTTATCATATAAATTCTATGTAAAAATAAGATTTGGCTCTGAAAACAGTGTTATCAGGTTGATCAGGTAATGTAATACAGATTATTTGATCTTTGAAAGTGTGTGAAAGTCATGGAATTGTCATGAAATTGTGCAAAGCAAAAGTCTCATATCCCAGTGTGAAGGAAAATCCAAATTTCACATTGTTTCCATTTAGAAACACTTACGATTTTAGTTAATATATAATCTGGCAGAAAGAAAAGTAAAGAACTTGATAAAAATGTTAGTGTGATAAATAAGGGATCAACGGCACATGAATGTAACAAATATTTTATGAAGCTCCGTAAGGAAACTCTATAATCACTCATCTGCCTGCTTTCCTGTGAGTTTGACTGCATGGAAAAGCAGCCTATCTCAATACTGACCTCATTACTCTAGTCCAATTATCTTCTCTCCCGCCTTCTTTGAGCCAATCAGCCTCCGGCTCTGCTTGGTTTAAATCTCTGCTCTCTGTCATTCTCCCTTTCAGAATCTCTGTTGTGCATCCCACGTCCTCCTCATCTCTGCCTCACTCACCTCAGCCAGAGCTATAGTCAAGCCTCAGTCTGCATCATCACCATCACCAGTGCCTCGACTCTGGAGGGTCCATCCCTAAATCGTATCACTGCTGGGATTCTGTTCTGCTCTTCCATGTATAATATTTTCTTTATCTCATAAAATCATGTTCATTTCTTCCAAGTGATCTCTCCTTATTGAAATACAGCCACTAGAACAATTAACACATTTCAATTCTTCAGCTATAACTATAACTAACAGCTATAGAACAGCTGTGGAACCACCAGATTCAGATTTGTATTCAAGGGGTGAATGAAGGCAATAGTTACTCCAATTTTTAAAAGATCAAGGAGCAGTGGTCCAAGGATCAATCCTTGGTCCACTGCTGTTAATTTTATTTATCAATAACCTTCCTGCCTGTTGTCCAGAGTCCAGCTGCTAGCTTTATGCAGATGACGCAGTCAGATATTGACCAGCTAAGTCATCATCACACATAAGTAGCAATTTGTGGTTTAGTATAATGTCCAATTATAATTTGACATGATAACTCAGGAAGCAGGAGATTAAACCTCGGACTTTTGGATGAACATATAGAGTCCTTTCCTCCTGAACAAGTCACTCAGTCGACTACTACAAAAATGAGTGTTAGTTCTCAACTAGAAGGCTGCGGCTTTTTTGAGTTTTTCTTTTTGCTCTGTTCCCCACTTGTGAATGTTGAAGCTTCTGCATTAGACATTTGCTAACAAAGCAAGACTGCAGAATTTACTGAGGAGATTAAAAGTCCTCATGCTGAGCACAGAGCTTAGTGTTGGCTGATGTTTTAAATGACATACATCCAGCAGTTTCTCTGACTATGATGTCAGCAGCATCTTTTTTCCTTTTTTCCAGTGTCTTAAAACATTATAAATACAAGAACATTGTCTAAAATACAGGATGGGGTTGATTCATGTTATCAAAATGTTTTCATGCTCACATATCTCCTGCATACATGCAATTCAATGACAGCTTTAAGCCCCCTGTGGGTCAGGCAATGCTGACATGGAAATTCTGCTCTCAGATAAACAAAGAGGAAATAATGCTATTGTGGAGGTATGTAATAACGACAGGAGAGGTCTCAGTGTCTCACTCCAATTTTATTAACTGACTCTCAGAACTTCACATATAGTGAGCGCCAAAATCTCCACCCCAACACTTCCCTTCAACTTGGGTGTGAGTGGAGCCACCTGGTGGTCCGCCACACATACCCCCCCCGAACACACAGTTAGGTCTCTATTCAGTTCAGGACCCTGGGTCTAAGCAAACGACCCGAACGACTGAACCTGGGAGGGAGAGAACAGGCAGAGGAAGGTCCAGCCTGTGAACGAGGCTGGTGAAGGCGAGCAGGAAAGGCAGGAGGAGGCTCAAACGCCGGTGGTCCGGGGGTAGTCCTGGGGGGAAAACCAGAGTCTGTCAACCCCATCGAAGGAGGGCGGCCACGGCGAGGGGCCTGGGCCGGCACTACATTACTGTCCGGAAGAACATGTGCAGGTTTAAGTCTGTCAACACACACAGTCTCCCTTCGACCCCCAAAATCCAAAACAAAATGTTTCTGGCCCGGTTCAATAACCCTGAATGGGCCATCATACAGCGGCCGCAGCGGTGTCCTGTGGGCATCGTGCCTGACAAAAACAAACTTAGCAGTCTCTAAAGTCTTTGGAACAAAGGTGTCAGGCACGCAATGGTGCACCGGACCAGGAACCCGAAGCGAGTGCAAAAGCGGGTTGAGAGATAGCACCGATGGATCGAAGCAGGGAGGAGGATTTTCGGGCAAGAATTCTCCAGGCACGCAGAGGGGCTGGCCAAACACTAGCTCAGCTGGGGAAGCGCCGAGATCCTCCTTAACCGCAGAGCGCAGCCCAAGCAAAACCCACGGGAGGCGGTCAACCCAATTGCCATCCTTTAAGGAGGCGCGAAAAGCAGCCTTAAGCGACCGGTGGAACCGTTCACACATCCCATTAGCTTGTGGGTTGTATGCGGTTGTGCGGTGGACTTTAGCCCCCAGTCCATCAGCCATGGCCGACCAAAGCTCGGAAATGAACTGGGGGCCTCTGTCTGACGTAATGTCCACGGGTGGGCCGAAACGAGAGACCCAGCTTGACAAAAACGCCTTGGCCACCACTGCTGCGGTAGTGGACGCCAGGGGGACCGCCTCCGGCCACCTGGTGGTCCGGTCAACAACAGTCAAAAGGTGCGTAAAACCTTGTGACTGCGGCAGAGGACCCACCAGATCGACATGCACATGATCGAAACGTTTGCCGGGTATGAAGAACGGCTCCAGGGGCGCCTTGGTGTGTTTATGAACCTTCGCACGCTGGCAGGGAATGCACACGGACGCCCATTCCTTAACAGATTTGCGAAGGCCTGGCCAAACAAATTTAGAGCTGACCAGTTTAACAGAGGCCCGGACCCCTGGATGAGAGAGAGCATGTACCGAGTCAAAAACTTGACGACGCCAGGAAGCGGGAACCACTGGGTGAGGGCGGCCGGTGGAAACGTCACAGACGAGGAGGGGACTACCGTCCTGCACGGGTCTGTCCTCTAGTATGAGGCCCGTCTGGGTGGATTTAAGCGCGAGGATGTTCGGGTCACCGCTCTGATCGGCAGCCATGGCGGAGTAGTCTATGCCGAGAAAGACGGGAGAAACCAGCGCACGGGACAAACAGTCAGCCACATGATTGGATTTACCAGCCACGTGCCGAATGTCCGTGGTAAACTCAGAAATGGCTGCCAACTGGCGCTGCTGGCGTGCACTCCATGGATCAGAAACCTTGGACATGGCAAACGTCAGGGGTTTGTGGTCCACGTATGCGGTAAAGTGACGACCCTCGAGAAAAAAACGGAAATGACGAGTCGCCAGGTGGAGCGCCAGTAGCTCCCTGTCAAAAACGCTGTGATTGCGTTCGCTGTCACGTAGCGTACGGCTGAAAAAGGCGAGCGGTTGCCAGACACCCGAGATTCGCTGTTCCAGCACCGCACCCACCGCTATGTCCGACGCATCGGTGGTCAACGCAATCGGCGCTGAGGGGGATGGGTGGGCCAGAAGGGTAGCATCAGCTAACGCTGACTTAGCATCAGAAAACGCTTGGATGCTTTCCGGAAACCAGTCAACGGAGTCATTAGCTTTCTTACCTTTTAACGTCCCATAAAGGGGCTTCAGCAGATGTGCCGCTCTGGGGAGAAAACGGTTGTAAAAATTCACCATCCCCAAAAATTCCTGCAGTGCCTTAACATTCGTGGGACGCGGAAATTCCGAAACAGCTCGGACTTTGTCAGGCAATGGAACCGCGCCCTCGGCGGAAATACGGTGCCCAAGAAAATCGAGAACGGGCAACCCAAACAATTTAGACGGATTAATAATCAGTCCATGCTCCGCCAAACGCTGAAAAACCTGACGCTGATGGAACATGTGCTGCTCCTTCGAGCTGCTGGCCACCAGTATATTATCAAGATATACAAAAACAAAGGGCAGCCCGCGCAAGACCGAGCCCATCAACCGCTGGAAGGTTTGGGCGGCACCTTTCAGGCCAAACGGCATGCGCAGAAACTCGAAAAGGCCGAAAGGTGTAATTATGGCGGTTTTGGGGACATCCTCCGCGCGCATGGGAACCTGGTGATATCCCCATACCAAATCGATCTTTGAAAAAACCGAGGTCCCCGCAAGATGGGCGGAAAAATCTTGGATGTGGGGAATGGGATAACGATCGTTCTCTGTGACATTATTAAGACGGTGGAAATCCCCACAAGGTCGCCACCGACCATCAGATTTAGGCACCATGTGTAACGGAGAAGCCCAGGCACTGTTCGAACGCTGCACGATGCCCAGACGCTCCATGGTGGCAAATTCTTCCCGAGCGACAGCCAGTTTGGCAGGGTCGAGGCAGTGCGCACGAACACTGGGGGCCCTACTGTAGTTATGTAATGCTCCACCCCATGCTTCGTCACCGTGCTCGAGAAAGTGGGGACAGAGAGTGAGGGAAACTCAGAAAGCAAACACTGAAAAACGTCACCCGAATCTACTGAGTTAGCATGCACCACGGGCTGAGCACCCCGAGTCAAACAGGGTAATGAGGAAAATGACACAGCATCAATTAAACGTCTGTTAGCAACATCAACCAGCAGTCCGTGAGGACAAAGAAAATCAGCGCCTATTATAGGCACAGAGCTAGCAGCAACAACAAAGTTCCACTGAAAGTCACGGTCGTGAAAGCAAACAGTCACCAACCTTTCACCGAAGGTTTTGATGGGAGAGCCATTAGCCGCTGTTAGCAATGGCCCGCAGCCCTCAGCTAGCCTGTTCGAGCCAGCCGGGGGAAGAAGGCTCTTCTGTGAGCCGGAGTCCACCAGGAAACGCCTCCCCGAGCGTGAGTCCTCTAAGAAAAGCAGCCTTTCCTTGTTGCCAGCGGTCGCGGCTGCTACAGAGCGCTGACATGCCCGTTTCCCTGGGTCTGGAAACTGCAAGGCGGGAGACAGCGCCGTGCCTTCGCTCCACAACGCTGGCTATAAAAACAAAGCCCCTTTCCGCGGTGCCGCCGTGCAGCGATTCTGGCCACCGTGGACGAGTCGGAGGGCCCCTGGAGCATCGGTGAGGGGGTGGGGGAAAATGCTGGTGAGTCCTGAACAATCACCTGGACGCCGAAAGTCCTGGTAGCCAGGAGGATGCGATCCGCCTCTTCCGCAAGGGAGCGGTAATCCTTCGTGGCCAATAGCGGGGAGTTGGCAAGGCCAGCGCGCACTGGAGCCGGCAGCTGTCGGAGAAAGAGGTGGGTGAAGAGAAATCCTCCGTCATCCGCGCCCAGCAAGGACAGCATGCTCTCCATGAGCTCGAGAGCGGTGCCGTCGCCCAGGCCCGCGAGGGAAAGGAGTTTCTCGGCCCGCTCAGCATCAGAGAGGGAGTAACGCCGCAGCAGCAGCGCCTTGAGGGCGGCGTACTTGCCTTGGGCTGGGGGGTCCCGGAGGAGAGTCATCACGCGGCGGGTTGACAGCGGGTCAAGTGAGGCCGCCACATGGTGGTATTTAGTATCGTCGGCTGAAACTCCACGAAGAGCAAACTGAGCTTCTACGTGCACGAACCATGAAGGAGGATCGTGAAGCCAAAAATCCGGCAATTTAAGCACCACAGCAAACGCAGCCATCGGCGGAGGTGAAAGTCCGGCGGCAGCCGATACTTCCAGGCCGGAGCTGGCTTCGTCGTCGAGCCTTGGCATGTTCGCTACAGGGGTCACCAATGTGGAGGTATGTAATAACGACAGGAGAGGTCTCAGTGTCTTACTCCAACTTTATTAACTGACTCTCAGAACTTCACATATAGTGAGCGCCAAAATCTCCACCCCAACACTTCCCTTCAACTTGGGTGTGAGTGGAGCCACCTGGTGGTCCGCCACACTATACAAGTAACTCGTTATCGTGAGGAACAGAGGTTTGTTAGTACAAGATAGCTAAACAATTAAACTGTTATCAGAAGAAATGAAGCTTTGTTATCTAGAGATAATTTTTTTCAAGCGATAGCAGCAATACAAAAATGATTGTAGTGGCCAGTCACACTGGGATAACTACGGAAATTTGTCTGCACACTGTAATCCAGGCTAAAACAACCATACGTGTTAGTCACGTCATAAAAACCCATTTCTTATACACAAACAAATACTGAGGAAAATCGGAAACAATAGCGTAAAAGATCCAGGATTAAAAAAACAGGATTTAGCCCTTGTGTTTTAAAATTGTAAAAAAAAATAAAATAAAAATGTATATTTTGATTGATTTTTATGGTTCATGCACTTTTATTGATTTTATATAGGGCTGTTTTTATTATTCACATTAATATTATTCAGTATTATTTTTGGCCTGGCCTTATGTACTCTGTCTAATAACAGTATCCGATATAATTCCAGCACAACAAAATGCTAACCATCCAAATCTCCATTAAGTGTAATATTTTTAATTATTTTTCAGAAATATGTCTTATGTAAGAATGGATGATTAACAGGTTTAGAAAAAGTAGAAGATAAAAATGGTGCTGTACTCGGTGGAATCAAAATCTAAGTGAAAAGATAAATACATCTGGTGTCTTTTTAAAAATGAAATCTTAATAAATAAGGTAAAGACAGCGCGAAACATAAAGTGTCTTAAATATGTAATCTCTGGTATTTAGACAAGCAGTGCAGGACTGGTGGATAAATGAAAGGTGGCCAGAAACTGATGACCTTTTTGTGAATGATGCAGATCTTCATTTTGCTTGGCAGCTGTAACAGAGTCAGTCATGCAGAAGGAGCAGAAGGTTGACAGATATGACTTTCTTTTGGCGTGAACATTTTAAAATTTGTTAGTTAGTCCAATGCTTTGTGAGGGTGTCATTGACAGAGATTCTGAAACCCTGGACTGGTAAACAAAAAATAAGCAGTTAGTGATCCATGCAGAGTAGCAAAATAAATACATAACTAAAAAATACACAGCCCGTGCAAAGAGTTGATCTGAGCCTGTACTACGAGGCAGAATTTTTTCTCATCCAGGTAGCTTCAGGGTTAATCTCGGGTTTTCTTTACTGTGATGGTGGTTCACTTCCTATTGGGCTACATCGCCAGGTATGAAATCACTGCCTACTGATCAGATCTCCAGAAAACAGCATCATGACTCGTGGAAGACCTCCTCAGATCTGTGTGTACAGAGTAGGTAGATTTTTTTTTATTAGGTCTAGTGCCTTTGTGTTTCCCTGGTGAGCATCAGCCATAATCAGGTCAATAGATTCTTATATGTAACTTTATTCCTTGATTTTTTTAAAATTCGGTTTTATTTAACTGAGAACAACAAATGCATTCTATATGCCTTAATACAGGGGTGTCAAACTCAAATACACAGTGGGCCAAAATTCAAAACTGGAACAAAGTCGCGGGCTAACGTTAATATTTATTGAAACATATTTATTCCTCCAGATATAAGAATGAATCTTTTCTTATGGACTCAAACACGTTTTGCTGAAAAACTGAATATCGAACAAGCAAAGCTTAATACTAAACAATATATATATTAGCTGTATAATACCAGTAGGCCAGCTCTAATAGTAATTTGGTATGGCTTCGCAGGCCAAATGTAATTAGGCTGCGGGCCAAATTTGGCCCGCGGGCCAGAGTTTGACACCTATGCCTTAATATGTGATCCTAGAACAGAATACCTATTTATACTTTTATTTCATATTTGAGTTATTTTGCACAGTGCCTTTCTGTGCAAAATTCATGTCACTAGATAAAACATTACCTTTGTTATTTGCAGTTTACGTTTAGATTGTATCATTTGATTTTATCCCCTCCGGGTGCTGACTTATTTGTTACTGAATATTAAAGCACAATTGTGCACTTAAAAATAACCCAAGCCTTGTATATCAATGCCAGATGATATAATTTTAATCAGGAACATTTTTTAACAAAATTTTTCATTTTAATTCTTGTCTTTTTTTCTATGGCGTACTCAAGCTGTTTGTTTATATCTTCTTGTTCTGTTATCGCCACAGGCAAGTTATAAAGGCTCATATTTGCAGCAAATGAAAACCATCTGTAGCATCTTCTATTCAGCACAATTCACATTTTAACATAGACCTGGAACCTAGGATGTGTTATTATTGTGGGCCAAACATGCTTTATATTTCTTACGCATGTACAAAATAAGGTGCGACAATGTACAAATCAATCTATAAACTAGTATTTTTATGTTTTGCTTATGTACTCTGTCATTGTTGTTACCAGTGTGTAGCATCTCCAGCTGTTGTTACTACCCTGTGCATGCCCAAGACTCATATAAACACATACTATTACAGCTTCTATAAAGAAGGCTCTTTGAGGAAAAAGGTCTGGCTGGCTTGTTTGGATATTAGAATTTCACAGTAATGTGGGGTAAAAAGTTATTTGGAGGAATTCGAGCACCAACAGAAGGGCACAAGAAGGGAAAAGAAGGTATTTCAAACATGATGATGGAAATATTCATTTCTAGAGACGGTTTGCCTGGTTTGGCAAAGAGAAGTAACAGATCCTTCAGAGACATGGCTACACTCTGGGGTATGAATCTGTGCGGAGTAGGATTCACACTGCAGCTGGATAATGATCCCAAACAAACTTAAAATTCTGAAGAAGCATTTAAGAAGGCCAAAGAAGACCAAGACAGCTGTTTTCCAGAGATTTCCCCCACTCATTCCACAGAGATTTTATGGTGCCCACTTGAAGATCCTTTCAGTTGCAACAAAATTGTAAGCACAATTTTTAAAACAAGGGGGGGCTGCATGGAAGAAGACTTTTCAGTGCCTCTTTCTCTAAATGCATTGTTCTTGTGTTTCCTGCCATTCTGTTCATTCAGCCCATTTGTAGCACGCTTCTGCCTTCTACTCCTACTGTGCTTTGTCCTTATGTGCTGCTGCACACAACAGAGGGCAAAACCTACTGTTCACACCATATCTGGTGGAGGGGGCAAATGTCTTGCACCTGGTCCTTTTTGGTCTTATAATATTTACTTGTGACACAGGTATCACATCCAACCAGATGCTCCCACTGAACCTAAATGAGGTCTATCTAGCTCACCTTGTGTTACCATCAAGAAGGCCTCTATTTGTCTGACAGAAGCAAATGATTGTTCCAAGATAAAAATAAATAGCCTTGTTTGTCTTTCTAAACCCCTTGCTTGATAATTGCAACAAGGTCAGGAGGGTTACAACGCAAAAGACAATAGCCATGCACATAGGAGTGGAATCTTTAAAATAAGTTACAAAAGGATTCCAGGTCTGGAAGATGAATTAGCAGATTATCTGCACCTCAGTGGAATTAGGGGAAAATGGCTCGTTTCACAAGTCAGTGACATACAGGGCCATACGGAACTAGAAAGGTCAATAGTATGTTTACATGGAAGCTGAAGGAAATGGCTCCTATGTATCTACATCAGTTATTAGCCTAGCTGCCCACCTAATTAGGTGGTGAGCACCATAATCAATCACAGGCCAAATTGGATTTGGATTGGATTTCTGTGGTCTTTGCAGTGAGCAGGGGATTGTCCAAACCTGAAGGCTTGACTTTGACTATGACATTCCAAGTCAGCTCAAGCAGAAATGAGTCGATTGCTGTGGAAAAATGGTGACATAAGTAGCAGTGGTGTAATGAAACAGTGTGGAAGGCTTTTCAGCTGAGGTAAATCGAAGTGTCTGTTAAAAATTTATTGGAAAAAGAAAAACTGCATATTTTGCCAGCTGAAATAACTTTCACTTGATCAGATTTCTGTGATTTTTCAACCATACACATACCAAGCCGAGACAAACAGCAGTACGGCTCCAAAGCTTTTTACAGTTCTATAACTTCAGGCTACATTGATTTGAACTCTCTTTTCTAATGAGAGTTGAAAACATTTTAACGATGAGAAAAGCATTATGCTTTATGGAATAAAGGGCTAAATTAAATGGATGGGACAACTGGTGCAGTGACAAAAACGGCACCAGTTGCAGTTAACTGCAATTAGCCATGTTTCTTTAACAAATGAAGCACAAGCCAGTGCACAGTGAAAACAAGGCATAAGCTTCACCTTTCGTTACAGCTGCCAGACTCAGACTAATCTGTAAAATATGCTGTTAATTTGCTAAAAATATACAAATTCATGCACTAGAACTACATGATATTTTTATTCTTAGCATTATTTTTTTCACTGTTGTGAAAATCAGACACCTACATATCCACTATGCCACTTGAAAACTAGTTTTCTAGGTTATGGATTCAAGTGTGTCTAGCTAATTGCAGTTAAAGCCTTGAGTTGTGATATCAAGCCATGATAAAGAGCTTACGGTGGATGTCAGTTCTTTCTAACTCCAAACCCCCAGAAACTCAAAACTCTTTGCTGTCTAAAATACTAGGACTTTATATTCAAGGTTAGAGAGCCAATCATAGTCACTGAACAAGAGCCTGATGCTACTGGGGTGCCTTTTTCTCTTGCTGGGGCAATCTCTCTGTGTACCACTTACTTTAACTTACATTTGCTTTGTTAGAAAACCTTTTGTAAAGGTCTAATGAGCCAGTCACATGGCAGCAAGTCAGGTATGTACTTAGTGTGACCCGTGGTAGGTACCTATTTAAAATAGGACAGAGCCGTAGGCGCACAGTCAGTTAAAAAGGGTTTAATTTTTAATACAAAATAAAAGTAACAGTGTAACAGCGGCACTTAAAAACAATTAAAAACTTTACTTTATTAAAAACGATAAAACTGTATGATTGCCCGTGAGACAGGACAAGCACTGCGTGGAACCGTTTAAAAACAAATCGACATATCACACACGTTAAAAAGGGACGGCAACTCACACATAACCCCAAATGGGCAAAACACTATAGAAAAAGAACCTTCAGTGCTGTCTTCACTTGGGCCCACCGCGGTGCATGCAAGATGTGGCAAGACAAAAAAAGGATTTGTTTTCCACGCAGCACATTCATCGTCTGCAGCGAAAACACTGAAAACCATCAATGTCTGCGGTGCCTACTGATACAGAAAAATAAAACAAGAAAAACAAAATCAACAGTTGCAGCAGTCACAGTCTGTCGAATTACACCAGTTTAAAACAAATTAAAACACACTGATGTGTCGGGTCCTTTGCCCGCAGCCAGAAATCAACTTGGCAAAGCAGCAGCTCGGTACTCTGTAAATAAAAGGCAGGAGATGACTTAGGCTGGACAGTAAAACACAGCAGGAGTATGCCTCAACTGTATTGGTTTTGTTACCTGTCCACAAGTTTGCGTCACACCCTAATAAATGTGGGTCAGTGGCGGTGAAGTCCACTACTCTCACAGGAACGCAATGTTTCCCACCTACAAGGGTGCAAATAACTGTAAATCTCTAAGTGTTACATTTTTGTATATCCTACCATTCTAACATAAGTTTAGTGGGACCCGCATCAAGCTTTCATAGAAAGGAATTAAAAACACCAACTTGCCCAGCTTGGACCAAGCACTCACAGCTTCAGGTTTGTTAGAGAATAGCTAATTGCCCACACCTGAGCTTATGAAAGGGGCAAAGACCAGCTCCGCCCACCAGGGGCGGTTCCCAGACTCAGGTCTTACCTGTCACATTCTCCCCCCTAGTTTTTGCATGGGCGACCCGACAATGAAACTTCAAAGCCAAGGTCTGTAAAAAGTTGTAACTGAATCTACACTAGGTGGCCTGGTTTCAGCTGATTGGGGCAGATGGTGTGGATTAGAATGGTGGCCAGCGTGTCGTTCTTCTAACCGTACCGCTTTCAGCTAGTGGAGTAGGGACACCACACTGTTGTGCTGGGTTACCAGGCTCAGTCCCTCATTACTGTAACCAGGTCCTCCAGGGGTTGTTGGAGGCAAGGTTCAGAAGCCGTTCGTGAACATTCAGAGTTACCTCTCGGCGACTCCCTTCGTTGCCACACATAAAAGTCTCCAGCATCCTCAGACAGGGATAACCGCTCAGGTGAACTTCTAGGGTTAGAAGTTTGCTGGAGCTCTGCCCTTATTTTCTCACAGATATCAGCAGGGATCGGCTTAATCAATTGTCTATTAACCTGCCTTTTCTATTCTGGATCATGGAGTGGGGCCACTGTATACACAGGACCAGCGTCAGCAGGGGCACGGACAATACAATACGGTGTAACGCCCCAAAAATCTTGGATTTTATTCCGGCCCCGAATGCTATGATCTCTCAAATACACTAACTGATGCAATGGCAAGGGGTCAGAAGCTGGGGCAGGTTGATGATCTGCACACAGCATCGGTAACCCTAACCTTGTGTGGGTTCCTCCACTCTGCCTAAAAGGAAGTCAATTGGGAGCTGGGGTTCTTGGCCAAACATAAGAAAATAGGGTGACTCACCCGTAGTTTGATGGATTGTGGTGTTATAGGCAAAGGTAAGCTGCTGTAAATACATGGGCCAATGACGCTTTTGCTCAGGGGGCAGGGTTCTCAACAGATCATGCAGAGTCCGATGAAAACGCTCACACTGGCCCTTACCTTGTGGGTGGTAAGGAGTGGTGTGAGTCTTTTCCACACCATATAACTGGCACAGCTGCAGAACTACTGCTCCTTCAAAACTCCTCCCCTGATCAGAGTGGATCCTAGAGGGGACACCAAATTGATAAAACCACTCATAAACCAAAACACTGGCCACAGTAGTTGCCTTTTGATCCTTAGTAGAAATGGCCTGAGTGAACTTCGAAAACACATCAGTAAGAATCAATACATTTTCACGGCCATCAGAGGGTTCAAGGCATGAGAAATCAATTGCCAGAATCTGATTGGGCCTTGCAGCCATGAGGTGACCCATGGTTGTTTTAGGTTTGGGGTAAACTGCTTTAGCCTGCGCACAATGTTCACATTGCTGACAGTAATCCTTAACCTCTTTGAACATACCTGGCCAATAACACCTCTTGCGTATCAAGTCTGCAGTCCTGTCAGTTCCCTGGCGACGATGGTCATTATGCAAGCCATGTAAAATCTCATTCTTGAGACTCTGAGGGACCACTAATTGGCACACGGGTCCCCCCCATCTGGCTGAAAATCTGCCGATAAAGGACGCCCTCCTTCTCTACCAGTTTCCTCCACTGGCGCAACATTTCTAGCACTGCTGCTGGCAAATCTCTCCTCTCCTGGCAAGTAGGGCCAGTTCCTCTGCACCAAAACTTCAAAAAGCCACTAATTGTGGGGTCTTCCCTCTGCAAAGTAGGAAGGTCTGCAAGTGAATGAGAGGGTAAAACCGAAATCTTAGATTGGATTACTTGCTGGGGTGGTAAAACTGTTTGGACTAAAGAGTCTGTAAGGGAAGTACCAGGAAGCAGTGTTTCTAAAGACACAGTTTGCTCTGATGGCTGACACTGTCGGGACAAAGCATCTGCATTGCCAGTTGTACGACCTGGACGATACTTAATTGAAAAATCAAAAGAAGAGAGCTGAGCAGCCCAGCGCTGTTCCAAAGTTCCGAGCTTTGCTGTAGTCAGATGGCTCAAGGGGTTGTTGTCTGTATAGAAGACACACTTGTTACCCAGCAGATATTCTCTACATTTTTCAGTCATAGCCCATTTCAAGGCTAGGAATTCAAGTTTCATGGAGCTGTAGTTGGACATGTTACGCTCTGTGGGCTTTAGTCTTCGACTAGCATAGGCTATAGAACGCACCTTGCCATCTGCTTGCTGTTGTGAAAGCACTGCCCCCAGACCCCAGTGACTGGCATCAACCTCCAAGATAAAAGGTTGTGAAAAATTAGCATAAGCCAACACGGGGGAATTCACCAACCGAGCCTTCAACTCTTGGAAGCTGTTTTCACACTGCTCGGTCCAAACTTGCTGCAATGCACACTTGGAGGGGCGTTTGTGCTTAGTCCCAGCCAGTTCAGCCACCAGCTGGTGAAGTGGAGCAGCTAGGGATGCAAAACCTGGAACACAGCAGCGATAGTAACTAGCAAACCCTAAGAATGACCTCAATTCAGCAACAGAGCTAGGAGTTTGCCAATTAGACACAGCAGATATTTTGTCTGGGTCCGTGGCTACCTCGTCCTTGGAGATCACATGCCCAAGGTACTTTACCTCTGTCTGCAAAAAACAACATTTTTCCAGCTTGGCCTTCAAATGTTGTACCCGCAAGGTCTCCAGTACTGCTCCTAGGTGCTGAATATGCTCATCTACTATGGTGGAGAAGACAATCACATCATCCAGATACAACAACAAGGATTGATGGAGCGAATGTTTGGTTCCCAGAATCACCAATCTCTGAAAGGTGCTTGATGCATTACAGAGGCCAAACGGCATGCGGTTGAACTCAAATAACCCGGAAGGAGTGCAGAAAGCAGTTTTCTTCTTGTCTGGCTCAGCAACAGGGACTTTATTGTAGCCACTAGCCAAGTCCAAGGTGGAGGACCAACGTGCACCTGATATAATGTCCAAGGACCCTTCAATTCGGGGCAAGGGAAAAGCATCCTTCCTAGTCTTTGAGTTCAAAAGACGGCAATCCACACAAAGCCTGATACTGGAGTCCTTCTTTCTTACTACCACAATTGGAGAGGCAAAAGGGCTACAACTTTCTCTGATCACCTGACAGGGAGGGCGGACGCACCTGCAAGGCATTCTTAATCACGCCCGCCTAGTTAAAAACACGGGGACTCAGGGGTTTGGGGGTGTTGTGGTGAGAGGTGATGTAAATAAAGATGGCTCTGAATGATACTCTGTGGTCCCGCCGTGCCTTATTCTCGCCACATCCACATATTTCTGAGCTGGGGCTGGGCTCCAAAGGATCTCTAACAACTAACACACCACGCTTCGGTATTTGCCTCCCTAACACCTGGCAATCAAGCTCCAGGTAGCCAACATAGGGAATATCTAGCCCATTAGCTGCCCGTAACCGCAGCCAATGGCATGCTTTCAGTTTCTCTCAGTTCTTAAAATGTTTGGCAAAAAAAAACTCTGTGATGGTAGTGACCATGGACCCAGTGTCTAATAAACAGGAGACGTCTACCCCTCCCATATTAATAGGAACCTTTGGACAGGAGCCTACCAACTTGGGTGGGGGACCAGACTTTTGAGCATTACAACTGTTGGAGCCAGTTATGCCCTCATCTGATATGTGGCTCAGCATAACAGAGGGTGCTAGTTTTCCGTCTGCATGGAAGATGTACCCTGACCAGATGAGCTCCTGCT